>NW_026527341.1:0-67039 GCF_022682495.2 Desmodus rotundus
CGTGACCCCTCAAGTGTGGGTCACGAGACCCCCCAGGTGTGGGTCACGTGACCCCTCAGGGGTGCGTCACGAGACCCCCCGGGGGTGGGTCACTTGACCCCTCAAGGGTGGGTCAGGAGACACCTCAAGGGTGGGCCCCGTGACCCGAGGGAGGCCTGTTGTGGGGAGCCTGAGTGCGCACGCGCGGCCCACGTATAGGCCCGAAAGGAGCCAGCCGCGGCTCGGAGAAAAGCCATCTCCTGGGGGCTTCCCCGTGTTCCTCCACTCCTCAAGGAGGACCCCTTTACGGATGGAAGAAAAGTGGGATCTTCGCAGTGGTGGGTTCGGGCCAGAGGGGTCTGCGGGTTTGCCTGCACGAACGCCAGGTGCTCGCACAACGGGCCCAGGTTTTTGAGCCCCGTGGAGGCAGAGGGCTGCTTATTGCTGGATGATAGTGTCCTGCAGGGTTAAGGGATGGCGTGGGCACTCCCAGGGCGACAGAGGGCACCTGGCCTTTAGCGAGTTCCCTGGAAAATTCCCCCCCCCAGGCCCCTGGTCCACAAGTCTATCCTGCGCACAGTGTCTGTGCGAGGCTGGGAGTGCTTCTGGGGAGTGTTCCCCAGCGGAAATCGCGTGGTCCTTTAGGTGACAGGGAGGGCTCCTGTGTCCCTCGGACAGGTGCCAGGGACCCTGTGGAACTGCTGTGACCTCTAAAGGATGGGTCAGGTGAGCCGAGGAAGGCGTGTGCTTGGGAGCCTGAGTGCGCATGCGCGGCCCACATATAGGCCCGAAACGAGCCAGCCGCGGCTCGGAGAAAAGCCATCTCCTGGGGGCCTCCCCATGTTCCTCCACTCCCCAGGGAGGGCCCCTTTACGGATGGAAGAAAAGGGGGATCTTCGCAGTGGTGGGTTCGGGCCAGAGGGGTCTGGGGGTTTTGCCTCCACGTACGCCAGGTGCCCGCACACCGGGCCCAGGTGTTTGAGCCCCGTGGAGGCAGACGGCTGCTTATTGCTGGATGCAAGTGTCCTGCGGGGTCAAGGAAGGGCATGGGCACTCCCGGGCGACACAGGGCACCGGGCCCTTAGAGAGTTCCATGGAAAATCCCCCGCCCAGGGCCCCGGTATCCAAGTCTGTCCTTAGCACACTGTCTGTGCGGGGCTGAGAGTGCTGCTGGGCAGTGTGGCCTAGGGGAAATCGCGAGGTCCTCTGAGTGGCAGGGAGGGCTTCTGTTTCCATGGACAGGTGCGCAGGGACCCTGTGAAACTGCTGTGACCTCTCAAGGGCGGGTCACCTGACCCCTCCAGGGTGGGACAGGTGACCTCCCAAGGCTGGGTCACGAGACCCCAAAAGGGTGGGTCACGTGACCCCAAAAGGGTGGGTCATGAAACCCCTCAAGTGTGGGTCACGTGACCCCTCAGGGGTGGGTCACGAGACCCCCCAGGGGTGGGTCACGTGACCCCTCAGGGGTGCGTCACGAGACCCCCCAGGGTTGGGTCACGTGACCCCCGCAGGTGTGGGTCACGTGACCCCTCAGGGGTGGGTCACGTGGCCCCTCAAGGGTGGGTCACGAGACCCCTCAGGGGTGGGTCACGTGACCCCTCAAGGGTGGGTCACGAGACCCCCCAGGGGTGGGTCACGTGACCACTCAGGGGTGCGTCACGAGACCCCCCGGGGGGTGGGTCACGTGACCCCTCAAGGGTGGGTCAGGAGACACCTCAAGGGTGGGCCCCGTGACCCGAGGGAGGCCTGTTGTGGGGAGCCTGAGTGCGCACGCGCGGCCCACGTATAGGCCCGAAAGGAGCCAGCCGCGGCTCGGAGAAAAGCCATGTCCTGGGGGCTTCCCCGTGTTCCTCCACTCCTCAAGGAGGACCCCTTTACGGATGGAAGAAAAGTGGGATCTTCGCAGTGGTGGGTTCGGGCCAGAGGGGTCTGCGGGTTTGCCTGCACGAACGCCAGGTGCTCGCACAACGAGCCCAGGTTTTTGAGCCCCGTGGAGGCAGAGGGCTGCTTATTGCTGGATGATAGTGTCCTGCAGGGTTAAGGGATGGCGTGGGCACTCCCAGGGCGACAGAGGGCACCTGGCCTTTAGAGAGTTCCCTGGAAAATTCCCCCCCCCAGGCCCCTGGTCCACAAGTCTATCCTGCGCACAGTGTCTGTGCGAGGCTGGGAGTGCTTCTGGGGAGTGTTCCCCAGCGGAAATCGCGTGGTCCTTTAGGTGACAGGGAGGGCTCCTGTGTCCTCGGACAGGTGCCCAGGGACCCTGTGGAACTGCTGTGACCTCTAAAGGATGGGTCAGGTGAGCCGAGGAAGGCGTGTGCTTGGGAGCCTGAGTGCGCATGCGCGGCCCACGTATAGGCCCGAAACGAGCCAGCCGCGGCTCGGAGAAAAGCCATCTCCTGGGGGCCTCCCCATGTTCCTCCACTCCCCAGGGAGGGCCCCTTTACGGATGGAAGAAAAGGGGGATCTTCGCAGTGGTGGGTTCGGGCCAGAGGGGTCTGGGTGTTTGCCTCCACGTACGCCAGGTGCCCGCACACCGGGCCCAGGTGTTTGAGCCCCGTGGAGGCAGACGGCTGCTTATTGCTGGATGCAAGTGTCCTGCGGGGTCAAGGAAGGGCATGGGCACTCCGGGCGACACAGGGCACCGGGCCCTTAGAGAGTTCCAAGGAAAATCCCCCGCCCAGGGCCCCGGTATCCAAGTCTGTCCTTAGCACACTGTCTGTGCGGGGCTGAGAGTGCTGCTGGGCAGTGTGGCCTAGGGGAAATCGCGCGGTCCTCTGAGTGGCAGGGAGGGCTTCTGTTTCCATGGACAGGTGCGCAGAGACCCTGTGAAACTGCTGTGACCTCTCAAGGGCGGGTCACCTGACCCCTCAAGGGTGGGACAAGTGACCTCCCAAGGCTGGGTCACGAGACCCCAAAAGGGTGGGTCACGTGACCCCAAAAGGGTGGGTCACGAAACCCCTCAAGGGGTGGGTCATGTGACCCCTCAGGGGTGGGTCACGAGACCCCCCCAGGGGTGGGTCACGTGACCCCTCAGGGGTGCGTCACGAGACCCCCCAGGGGTGGGTCACGTGACCCCGCAGGTGTGGGTCACGTGACCCCTCAGGGGTGCGTCACGAGACCCCCCAGGGGTGGGTCACGTGACCCCTCAGGGGTGCGTCACGAGACCCCCCGGGGGTGGGTCACGTGACCCCTCAAGGGTGGGTCAGGAGACACCTCAAGGGTGGGCCCCGTGACCCGAGGGAGGCCTGTTGTGGGGAGCCTGAGTGCGCACGCGCGGCCCACGTATAGGCCCGAAAGGAGCCAGCCGCGGCTCGGAGAAAAGCCATCTCCTGGGGGCTTCCCCGTGTTCCTCCACTCCTCAAGGAGGACCCCTTTACGGATGGAAGAAAAGTGGGATCTTCGCAGTGGTGGGTTCGGGCCAGAGGGGTCTGCGGGTTTGCCTGCACGAACGCCAGGTGCTCGCACAACGGGCCCAGGTGTTTGAGCCCCGTGGAGGCAGAGGGCTGCTTATTGCTGGATGATAGTGTCCTGCAGGGTTAAGGGATGGCGTGGGCACTCCCAGGGCGACAGAGGGCACCTGGCCTTTAGAGAGTTCCCTGGAAAATTCCCCCCCCCGGCCCCTCGTCCACAAGTCTATCCTGCGCACAGTGTCTGTGCGAGGCTGGGAGTGCTTCTGGGGAGTGTTCCCCAGCGGAAATCGCGTGGTCCTTTAGGTGACAGGAGGGCTCCTGTGTCCACGGACAGGTGCCCAGGGACCCTGTGGAACTGCTGTGACCTCTAAAGGATGGGTCAGGTGAGCCGAGGAAGGCGTGTGCTTGGGAGCCTGAGTGCGCATGCGCGGCCCACGTATAGGCCCGAAACGAGCCAGCCGCGGCTCGGAGAAAAGCCATCTCCTGGGGGCCTCCCCATGTTCCTCCACTCCCCAGGGAGGGCCCCTTTACGGATGGAAGAAAAGGGTGATCTTCGCAGTGGTGGGTTCGGGCCAGAGGGGTCTGGGGGTTTGCCTCCACGTACGCCAGGTGCCCGCACACCGGGCCCAGGTGTTTGAGCCCCGTGGAGGCAGACGGCTTCTTATTGCTGGATGCAAGTGTCCTGCGGGGTCAAGGAAGGGCATGGGCACTCCCGGGCGACACAGGGCACCGGGCCCTTAGAGAGTTCCATGGAAAATCCCCCGCCCAGGGCCCCGGTATCCAAGTCTGTCCTTAGCACACTGTCTGTGCGGGGCTGAGAGTGCTGCTGGGCAGTGTGGCCTAGGGGAAATCGCGCGGTCCTCTGAGTGGCAGGGAGGGCTTCTGTGTCCATGGACAGGTGCACAGGGACCCTGTGAAACTGCTGTGACCTCTCAAGGGCGGGTCACCTGACCCCTCCAGGGTGGGACAGGTGACCTCCCAAGGGTGGGTCACGAGACCCCGAAAGGGTGGGTCACGTGACCCCAAAAGGGTGGGTCACGAAACCCCTCAAGGGTGGGTCACGTGACCCCTCAGGGGTGCGTCACGAGACCCCCCAGGGGTGGGTCACGTGACCCCGCAGGTGTGGGTCACGTGACCCCTCAGGGGTGGGTCACGTGACCCCTCAAGTGTGGGTCACGAGACCCCCCAGGTGTGGGTCACGTGACCCCTCAGGGGTGCGTCACGAGACCCCCCGGGGGTGGGTCACTTGACCCCTCAAGGGTGGGTCAGGAGACACCTCAAGGGTGGGCCCCGTGACCCGAGGGAGGCCTGTTGTGGGGAGCCTGAGTGCGCACGCGCGGCCCACGTATAGGCCCGAAAGGAGCCAGCCGCGGCTCGGAGAAAAGCCATCTCCTGGGGTCCTCCCCGTGTTCCTCCACTCCTCAAGGAGGACCCCTTTACGGATGGAAGAAAAGTGGGATCTTCGCAGTCGTGGTTTCGGGCCAGAGGGGTCTGCGGGTTTGCCTGTACGAACGCCAGGTGCTCGCACAACGGGCCCAGGTGTTTGAGCCCCGTGGAGGCAGAGGGCTGCTTATTGCTGGATGATAGTGTCCTGCAGGGTTAAGGGATGGCGTGGGCACTCCCAGGGCGACAGAGGGCACCTGGCCTTTAGAGAGTTCCCTGGAAAATTCCCCCCCCCAGGCCCCTGGTCCACAAGTCTATCCTGCGCACAGTGTCTGTGCGAGGCTGGGAGTGCTTCTGGGGAGTGTTCCCCAGCGGAAATCGCGTGGTCCTTTAGGTGACAGGGAGGGCTCCTGTGTCCTCGGACAGGTGCCCAGGGACCCTGTGGAACTGCTGTGACCTCTAAAGGATGGGTCAGGTGAGCCGAGGAAGGCGTGTGCTTGGGAGCCTGAGTGCGCATGCGCGGCCCACGTATAGGCCCGAAACGAGCCAGCCGTGGCTCGGAGAAAAGCCATCTCCTGGGGGCCTCCCCATGTTCCTCCACTCCCCAGGGAGGGCCCCTTTACGGATGGAAGAAAAGGGGGATCTTCGCAGTGGTGGGTTCGGGCCAGAGGGGTCTGGGGGTTTGCCTCCACGTACGCCAGGTGCCCGCACACCGGGCCCAGGTGTTTGAGCCCCGTGGAGGCAGACGGCTTCTTATTGCTGGATGCAAGTGTCCTGCGGGGTCAAGGAAGGGCATGGGCACTCCCGGGCGACACAGGGCACCGGGCCCTTAGAGAGTTCCATGGAAAATCCCCCGCCCAGGGCCCCGGTATCCAAGTCTGTCCTTAGCACACTGTCTGTGCGGGGCTGAGAGTGCTGCTGGGCAGTGTGGCCTAGGGGAAATCGCGCGGTCCTCTGAGTGGCAGGGAGGGCTTCTGTGTCCATGGACAGGTGCGCAGGGACCCTGTGAAACTGCTGTGACCTCTCAAGGGCGGGTCACCTGACCCCTCCATGGTGGGACAGGTGACCTCCCAAGGGTGGGTCACGAGACCCCGAAAGGGTGGGTCACGTGACCCCAAAAGGGTGGGTCACGAAACCCCTCAAGGGTGGGTCACGTGACCCCTCAGGGGTGCGTCACGAGACCCCCCAGGGGTGGGTCACGTGACCCCGCAGGTGTGGGTCACGTGACCCCTCAGGGGTGGGTCACGTGACCCCTCAAGTGTGGGTCACGAGACCCCCCAGGTGTGGGTCACGTGACCCCTCAGGGGTGCGTCACGAGACCCCCCGGGGGTGGGTCACTTGACCCCTCAAGGGTGGGTCAGGAGACACCTCAAGGGTGGGCCCCGTGACCCGAGGGAGGCCTGTTGTGGGGAGCCTGAGTGCGCACGCGCGGCCCACGTATAGGCCCGAAAGGAGCCAGCCGCGGCTCGGAGAAAAGCCATCTCCTGGGGGCTTCCCCGTGTTCCTCCACTCCTCAAGGAGGACCCCTTTACGGATGGAAGAAAAGTGGGATCTTCGCAGTGGTGGGTTCGGGCCAGAGGGGTCTGCGGGTTTGCCTGCACGAACGCCAGGTGCTCGCACAACGGGCCCAGGTTTTTGAGCCCCGTGGAGGCAGAGGGCTGCTTATTGCTGGATGATAGTGTCCTGCAGGGTTAAGGGATGGCGTGGGCACTCCCAGGGCGACAGAGGGCACCTGGCCTTTAGCGAGTTCCCTGGAAAATTCCCCCCCCCAGGCCCCTGGTCCACAAGTCTATCCTGCGCACAGTGTCTGTGCGAGGCTGGGAGTGCTTCTGGGGAGTGTTCCCCAGCGGAAATCGCGTGGTCCTTTAGGTGACAGGGAGGGCTCCTGTGTCCTCGGACAGGTGCCCAGGGACCCTGTGGAACTGCTGTGACCTCTAAAGGATGGGTCAGGTGAGCCGAGGAAGGCGTGTGCTTGGGAGCCTGAGTGCGCATGCGCGGCCCACATATAGGCCCGAAACGAGCCAGCCGCGGCTCGGAGAAAAGCCATCTCCTGGGGGCCTCCCCATGTTCCTCCACTCCCCAGGGAGGGCCCCTTTACGGATGGAAGAAAAGGGGGATCTTCGCAGTGGTGGGTTCGGGCCAGAGGGGTCTGGGGGTTTGCCTCCACGTACGCCAGGTGCCCGCACACCGGGCCCAGGTGTTTGAGCCCCGTGGAGGCAGACGGCTGCTTATTGCTGGATGCAAGTGTCCTGCGGGGTCAAGGAAGGGCATGGGCACTCCCGGGCGACACAGGGCACCGGGCCCTTAGAGAGTTCCATGGAAAATCCCCCGCCCAGGGCCCCGGTATCCAAGTCTGTCCTTAGCACACTGTCTGTGCGGGGCTGAGAGTGCTGCTGGGCAGTGTGGCCTAGGGGAAATCGCGAGGTCCTCTGAGTGGCAGGGAGGGCTTCTGTTTCCATGGACAGGTGCGCAGGGACCCTGTGAAACTGCTGTGACCTCTCAAGGGCGGGTCACCTGACCCCTCCAGGGTGGGACAGGTGACCTCCCAAGGCTGGGTCACGAGACCCCAAAAGGGTGGGTCACGTGACCCCAAAAGGGTGGGTCATGAAACCCCTCAAGTGTGGGTCACGTGACCCCTCAGGGGTGGGTCACGAGACCCCCCAGGGGTGGGTCACGTGACCCCTCAGGGGTGCGTCACGAGACCCCCCAGGGTTGGGTCACGTGACCCCGCAGGTGTGGGTCACGTGACCCCTCAGGGGTGGGTCACGTGGCCCCTCAAGGGTGGGTCACGAGACCCCTCAGGGGTGGGTCACGTGACCCCTCAAGGGTGGGTCACGAGACCCCCCAGGGGTGGGTCACGTGACCACTCAGGGGTGCGTCACGAGACCCCCCGGGGGTGGGTCACGTGACCCCTCAAGGGTGGGTCAGGAGACACCTCAAGGGTGGGCCCCGTGACCCGAGGGAGGCCTGTTGTGGGGAGCCTGAGTGCGCACGCGCGGCCCACGTATAGGCCCGAAAGGAGCCAGCCGCGGCTCGGAGAAAAGCCATGTCCTGGGGGCTTCCCCGTGTTCCTCCACTCCTCAAGGAGGACCCCTTTACGGATGGAAGAAAAGTGGGATCTTCGCAGTGGTGGGTTCGGGCCAGAGGGGTCTGCGGGTTTGCCTGCACGAACGCCAGGTGCTCGCACAACGAGCCCAGGTTTTTGAGCCCCGTGGAGGCAGAGGGCTGCTTATTGCTGGATGATAGTGTCCTGCAGGGTTAAGGGATGGCGTGGGCACTCCCAGGGCGACAGAGGGCACCTGGCCTTTAGAGAGTTCCCTGGAAAATTCCCCCCCCCAGGCCCCTGGTCCACAAGTCTATCCTGCGCACAGTGTCTGTGCGAGGCTGGGAGTGCTTCTGGGGAGTGTTCCCCAGCGGAAATCGCGTGGTCCTTTAGGTGACAGGGAGGGCTCCTGTGTCCTCGGACAGGTGCCCAGGGACCCTGTGGAACTGCTGTGACCTCTAAAGGATGGGTCAGGTGAGCCGAGGAAGGCGTGTGCTTGGGAGCCTGAGTGCGCATGCGCGGCCCACGTATAGGCCCGAAACGAGCCAGCCGCGGCTCGGAGAAAAGCCATCTCCTGGGGGCCTCCCCATGTTCCTCCACTCCCCAGGGAGGGCCCCTTTACGGATGGAAGAAAAGGGGGATCTTCGCAGTGGTGGGTTCGGGCCAGAGGGGTCTGGGTGTTTGCCTCCACGTACGCCAGGTGCCCGCACACCGGGCCCAGGTGTTTGAGCCCCGTGGAGGCAGACGGCTGCTTATTGCTGGATGCAAGTGTCCTGCGGGGTCAAGGAAGGGCATGGGCACTCCCGGGCGACACAGGGCACCGGGCCCTTAGAGAGTTCCAAGGAAAATCCCCCGCCCAGGGCCCCGGTATCCAAGTCTGTCCTTAGCACACTGTCTGTGCGGGGCTGAGAGTGCTGCTGGGCAGTGTGGCCTAGGGGAAATCGCGCGGTCCTCTGAGTGGCAGGGAGGGCTTCTGTTTCCATGGACAGGTGCGCAGAGACCCTGTGAAACTGCTGTGACCTCTCAAGGGCGGGTCACCTGACCCCTCAAGGGTGGGACAAGTGACCTCCCAAGGCTGGGTCACGAGACCCCAAAAGGGTGGGTCACGTGACCCCAAAAGGGTGGGTCACGAAACCCCTCAAGGGTGGGTCATGTGACCCCTCAGGGGTGGGTCACGAGACCCCCCAGGGGTGGGTCACGTGACCCCTCAGGGGTGCGTCACGAGACCCCCCAGGGGTGGGTCACGTGACCCCGCAGGTGTGGGTCACGTGACCCCTCAGGGGTGCGTCACGAGACCCCCCAGGGGTGGGTCACGTGACCCCTCAGGGGTGCGTCACGAGACCCCCCGGGGGTGGGTCACGTGACCCCTCAAGGGTGGGTCAGGAGACACCTCAAGGGTGGGCCCCGTGACCCGAGGGAGGCCTGTTGTGGGGAGCCTGAGTGCGCACGCGCGGCCCACGTATAGGCCCGAAAGGAGCCAGCCGCGGCTCGGAGAAAAGCCATCTCCTGGGGGCTTCCCCGTGTTCCTCCACTCCTCAAGGAGGACCCCTTTACGGATGGAAGAAAAGTGGGATCTTCGCAGTGGTGGGTTCGGGCCAGAGGGGTCTGCGGGTTTGCCTGCACGAACGCCAGGTGCTCGCACAACGGGCCCAGGTGTTTGAGCCCCGTGGAGGCAGAGGGCTGCTTATTGCTGGATGATAGTGTCCTGCAGGGTTAAGGGATGGCGTGGGCACTCCCAGGGCGACAGAGGGCACCTGGCCTTTAGAGAGTTCCCTGGAAAATTCCCCCCCCCGGCCCCTCGTCCACAAGTCTATCCTGCGCACAGTGTCTGTGCGAGGCTGGGAGTGCTTCTGGGGAGTGTTCCCCAGCGGAAATCGCGTGGTCCTTTAGGTGACAGGGAGGGCTCCTGTGTCCACGGACAGGTGCCCAGGGACCCTGTGGAACTGCTGTGACCTCTAAAGGATGGGTCAGGTGAGCCGAGGAAGGCGTGTGCTTGGGAGCCTGAGTGCGCATGCGCGGCCCACGTATAGGCCCGAAACGAGCCAGCCGCGGCTCGGAGAAAAGCCATCTCCTGGGGGCCTCCCCATGTTCCTCCACTCCCCAGGGAGGGCCCCTTTACGGATGGAAGAAAAGGGTGATCTTCGCAGTGGTGGGTTCGGGCCAGAGGGGTCTGGGGGTTTGCCTCCACGTACGCCAGGTGCCCGCACACCGGGCCCAGGTGTTTGAGCCCCGTGGAGGCAGACGGCTTCTTATTGCTGGATGCAAGTGTCCTGCGGGGTCAAGGAAGGGCATGGGCACTCCCGGGCGACACAGGGCACCGGGCCCTTAGAGAGTTCCATGGAAAATCCCCCGCCCAGGGCCCCGGTATCCAAGTCTGTCCTTAGCACACTGTCTGTGCGGGGCTGAGAGTGCTGCTGGGCAGTGTGGCCTAGGGGAAATCGCGCGGTCCTCTGAGTGGCAGGGAGGGCTTCTGTGTCCATGGACAGGTGCACAGGGACCCTGTGAAACTGCTGTGACCTCTCAAGGGCGGGTCACCTGACCCCTCCAGGGTGGGACAGGTGACCTCCCAAGGGTGGGTCACGAGACCCCGAAAGGGTGGGTCACGTGACCCCAAAAGGGTGGGTCACGAAACCCCTCAAGGGTGGGTCACGTGACCCCTCAGGGGTGCGTCACGAGACCCCCCAGGGGTGGGTCACGTGACCCCGCAGGTGTGGGTCACGTGACCCCTCAGGGGTGGGTCACGTGACCCCTCAAGTGTGGGTCACGAGACCCCCCAGGTGTGGGTCACGTGACCCCTCAGGGGTGCGTCACGAGACCCCCCGGGGGTGGGTCACTTGACCCCTCAAGGGTGGGTCAGGAGACACCTCAAGGGTGGGCCCCGTGACCCGAGGGAGGCCTGTTGTGGGGAGCCTGAGTGCGCACGCGCGGCCCACGTATAGGCCCGAAAGGAGCCAGCCGCGGCTCGGAGAAAAGCCATCTCCGGGGGTCCTCCCCGTGTTCCTCCACTCCTCAAGGAGGACCCCTTTACGGATGGAAGAAAAGTGGGATCTTCGCAGTCGTGGTTTCGGGCCAGAGGGGTCTGCGGGTTTGCCTGTACGAACGCCAGGTGCTCGCACAACGGGCCCAGGTGTTTGAGCCCCGTGGAGGCAGAGGGCTGCTTATTGCTGGATGATAGTGTCCTGCAGGGTTAAGGGATGGCGTGGGCACTCCCAGGGCGACAGAGGGCACCTGGCCTTTAGAGAGTTCCCTGGAAAATTCCCCCCCCCAGGCCCCTGGTCCACAAGTCTATCCTGCGCACAGTGTCTGTGCGAGGCTGGGAGTGCTTCTGGGGAGTGTTCCCCAGCGGAAATCGCGTGGTCCTTTAGGTGACAGGGAGGGCTCCTGTGTCCTCGGACAGGTGCCCAGGGACCCTGTGGAACTGCTGTGACCTCTAAAGGATGGGTCAGGTGAGCCGAGGAAGGCGTGTGCTTGGGAGCCTGAGTGCGCATGCGCGGCCCACGTATAGGCCCGAAACGAGCCAGCCGTGGCTCGGAGAAAAGCCATCTCCTGGGGGCCTCCCCATGTTCCTCCACTCCCCAGGGAGGGCCCCTTTACGGATGGAAGAAAAGGGGGATCTTCGCAGTGGTGGGTTCGGGCCAGAGGGGTCTGGGGGTTTGCCTCCACGTACGCCAGGTGCCCGCACACCGGGCCCAGGTGTTTGAGCCCCGTGGAGGCAGACGGCTTCTTATTGCTGGATGCAAGTGTCCTGCGGGGTCAAGGAAGGGCATGGGCACTCCCGGGCGACACAGGGCACCGGGCCCTTAGAGAGTTCCATGGAAAATCCCCCGCCCAGGGCCCCGGTATCCAAGTCTGTCCTTAGCACACTGTCTGTGCGGGGCTGAGAGTGCTGCTGGGCAGTGTGGCCTAGGGGAAATCGCGCGGTCCTCTGAGTGGCAGGGAGGGCTTCTGTGTCCATGGACAGGTGCGCAGGGACCCTGTGAAACTGCTGTGACCTCTCAAGGGCGGGTCACCTGACCCCTCCATGGTGGGACAGGTGACCTCCCAAGGGTGGGTCACGAGACCCCGAAAGGGTGGGTCACGTGACCCCAAAAGGGTGGGTCACGAAACCCCTCAAGGGTGGGTCACGTGACCCCTCAGGGGTGCGTCACGAGACCCCCCAGGGGTGGGTCACGTGACCCCGCAGGTGTGGGTCACGTGACCCCTCAGGGGTGGGTCACGTGACCCCTCAAGTGTGGGTCACGAGACCCCCCAGGTGTGGGTCACGTGACCCCTCAGGGGTGCGTCACGAGACCCCCCGGGGGTGGGTCACTTGACCCCTCAAGGGTGGGTCAGGAGACACCTCAAGGGTGGGCCCCGTGACCCGAGGGAGGCCTGTTGTGGGGAGCCTGAGTGCGCACGCGCGGCCCACGTATAGGCCCGAAAGGAGCCAGCCGCGGCTCGGAGAAAAGCCATCTCCTGGGGGCTTCCCCGTGTTCCTCCACTCCTCAAGGAGGACCCCTTTACGGATGGAAGAAAAGTGGGATCTTCGCAGTGGTGGGTTCGGGCCAGAGGGGTCTGCGGGTTTGCCTGCACGAACGCCAGGTGCTCGCACAACGGGCCCAGGTTTTTGAGCCCCGTGGAGGCAGAGGGCTGCTTATTGCTGGATGATAGTGTCCTGCAGGGTTAAGGGATGGCGTGGGCACTCCCAGGGCGACAGAGGGCACCTGGCCTTTAGCGAGTTCCCTGGAAAATTCCCCCCCCCAGGCCCCTGGTCCACAAGTCTATCCTGCGCACAGTGTCTGTGCGAGGCTGGGAGTGCTTCTGGGGAGTGTTCCCCAGCGGAAATCGCGTGGTCCTTTAGGTGACAGGGAGGGCTCCTGTGTCCTCGGACAGGTGCCCAGGGACCCTGTGGAACTGCTGTGACCTCTAAAGGATGGGTCAGGTGAGCCGAGGAAGGCGTGTGCTTGGGAGCCTGAGTGCGCATGCGCGGCCCACATATAGGCCCGAAACGAGCCAGCCGCGGCTCGGAGAAAAGCCATCTCCTGGGGGCCTCCCCATGTTCCTCCACTCCCCAGGGAGGGCCCCTTTACGGATGGAAGAAAAGGGGGATCTTCGCAGTGGTGGGTTCGGGCCAGAGGGGTCTGGGGGTTTGCCTCCACGTACGCCAGGTGCCCGCACACCGGGCCCAGGTGTTTGAGCCCCGTGGAGGCAGACGGCTGCTTATTGCTGGATGCAAGTGTCCTGCGGGGTCAAGGAAGGGCATGGGCACTCCCGGGCGACACAGGGCACCGGGCCCTTAGAGAGTTCCATGGAAAATCCCCCGCCCAGGGCCCCGGTATCCAAGTCTGTCCTTAGCACACTGTCTGTGCGGGGCTGAGAGTGCTGCTGGGCAGTGTGGCCTAGGGGAAATCGCGAGGTCCTCTGAGTGGCAGGGAGGGCTTCTGTTTCCATGGACAGGTGCGCAGGGACCCTGTGAAACTGCTGTGACCTCTCAAGGGCGGGTCACCTGACCCCTCCAGGGTGGGACAGGTGACCTCCCAAGGCTGGGTCACGAGACCCCAAAAGGGTGGGTCACGTGACCCCAAAAGGGTGGGTCATGAAACCCCTCAAGTGTGGGTCACGTGACCCCTCAGGGGTGGGTCACGAGACCCCCCAGGGGTGGGTCACGTGACCCCTCAGGGGTGCGTCACGAGACCCCCCAGGGTTGGGTCACGTGACCCCGCAGGTGTGGGTCACGTGACCCCTCAGGGGTGGGTCACGTGGCCCCTCAAGGGTGGGTCACGAGACCCCTCAGGGGTGGGTCACGTGACCCCTCAAGGGTGGGTCACGAGACCCCCCAGGGGTGGGTCACGTGACCACTCAGGGGTGCGTCACGAGACCCCCCGGGGGTGGGTCACGTGACCCCTCAAGGGTGGGTCAGGAGACACCTCAAGGGTGGGCCCCGTGACCCGAGGGAGGCCTGTTGTGGGGAGCCTGAGTGCGCACAGCGCGGCCCACGTATAGGCCCGAAAGGAGCCAGCCGCGGCTCGGAGAAAAGCCATGTCCTGGGGGCTTCCCCGTGTTCCTCCACTCCTCAAGGAGGACCCCTTTACGGATGGAAGAAAAGTGGGATCTTCGCAGTGGTGGGTTCGGGCCAGAGGGGTCTGCGGGTTTGCCTGCACGAACGCCAGGTGCTCGCACAACGAGCCCAGGTTTTTGAGCCCCGTGGAGGCAGAGGGCTGCTTATTGCTGGATGATAGTGTCCTGCAGGGTTAAGGGATGGCGTGGGCACTCCCAGGGCGACAGAGGGCACCTGGCCTTTAGAGAGTTCCCTGGAAAATTCCCCCCCCCAGGCCCCTGGTCCACAAGTCTATCCTGCGCACAGTGTCTGTGCGAGGCTGGGAGTGCTTCTGGGGAGTGTTCCCCAGCGGAAATCGCGTGGTCCTTTAGGTGACAGGGAGGGCTCCTGTGTCCTCGGACAGGTGCCCAGGGACCCTGTGGAACTGCTGTGACCTCTAAAGGATGGGTCAGGTGAGCCGAGGAAGGCGTGTGCTTGGGAGCCTGAGTGCGCATGCGCGGCCCACGTATAGGCCCGAAACGAGCCAGCCGCGGCTCGGAGAAAAGCCATCTCCTGGGGGCCTCCCCATGTTCCTCCACTCCCCAGGGAGGGCCCCTTTACGGATGGAAGAAAAGGGGGATCTTCGCAGTGGTGGGTTCGGGCCAGAGGGGTCTGGGTGTTTGCCTCCACGTACGCCAGGTGCCCGCACACCGGGCCCAGGTGTTTGAGCCCCGTGGAGGCAGACGGCTGCTTATTGCTGGATGCAAGTGTCCTGCGGGGTCAAGGAAGGGCATGGGCACTCCCGGGCGACACAGGGCACCGGGCCCTTAGAGAGTTCCAAGGAAAATCCCACGCCCAGGGCCCCGGTATCCAAGTCTGTCCTTAGCACACTGTCTGTGCGGGGCTGAGAGTGCTGCTGGGCAGTGTGGCCTAGGGGAAATCGCGCGGTCCTCTGAGTGGCAGGGAGGGCTTCTGTTTCCATGGACAGGTGCGCAGAGACCCTGTGAAACTGCTGTGACCTCTCAAGGGCGGGTCACCTGACCCCTCAAGGGTGGGACAAGTGACCTCCCAAGGCTGGGTCACGAGACCCCAAAAGGGTGGGTCACGTGACCCCAAAAGGGTGGGTCACGAAACCCCTCAAGGGTGGGTCATGTGACCCCTCAGGGGTGGGTCACGAGACCCCCCAGGGGTGGGTCACGTGACCCCTCAGGGGTGCGTCACGAGACCCCCCAGGGGTGGGTCACGTGACCCCGCAGGTGTGGGTCACGTGACCCCTCAGGGGTGCGTCACGAGACCCCCCAGGGGTGGGTCACGTGACCCCTCAGGGGTGCGTCACGAGACCCCCCGGGGGTGGGTCACGTGACCCCTCAAGGGTGGGTCAGGAGACACCTCAAGGGTGGGCCCCGTGACCCGAGGGAGGCCTGTTGTGGGGAGCCTGAGTGCGCACGCGCGGCCCACGTATAGGCCCGAAAGGAGCCAGCCGCGGCTCGGAGAAAAGCCATCTCCTGGGGGCTTCCCCGTGTTCCTCCACTCCTCAAGGAGGACCCCTTTACGGATGGAAGAAAAGTGGGATCTTCGCAGTGGTGGGTTCGGGCCAGAGGGGTCTGCGGGTTTGCCTGCACGAACGCCAGGTGCTCGCACAACGGGCCCAGGTGTTTGAGCCCCGTGGAGGCAGAGGGCTGCTTATTGCTGGATGATAGTGTCCTGCAGGGTTAAGGGATGGCGTGGGCACTCCCAGGGCGACAGAGGGCACCTGGCCTTTAGAGAGTTCCCTGGAAAATTCCCCCCCCCGGCCCCTCGTCCACAAGTCTATCCTGCGCACAGTGTCTGTGCGAGGCTGGGAGTGCTTCTGGGGAGTGTTCCCCAGCGGAAATCGCGTGGTCCTTTAGGTGACAGGGAGGGCTCCTGTGTCCACGGACAGGTGCCCAGGGACCCTGTGGAACTGCTGTGACCTCTAAAGGATGGGTCAGGTGAGCCGAGGAAGGCGTGTGCTTGGGAGCCTGAGTGCGCATGCGCGGCCCACGTATAGGCCCGAAACGAGCCAGCCGCGGCTCGGAGAAAAGCCATCTCCTGGGGGCCTCCCCATGTTCCTCCACTCCCCAGGGAGGGCCCCTTTACGGATGGAAGAAAAGGGTGATCTTCGCAGTGGTGGGTTCGGGCCAGAGGGGTCTGGGGGTTTGCCTCCACGTACGCCAGGTGCCCGCACACCGGGCCCAGGTGTTTGAGCCCCGTGGAGGCAGACGGCTTCTTATTGCTGGATGCAAGTGTCCTGCGGGGTCAAGGAAGGGCATGGGCACTCCCGGGCGACACAGGGCACCGGGCCCTTAGAGAGTTCCATGGAAAATCCCCCGCCCAGGGCCCCGGTATCCAAGTCTGTCCTTAGCACACTGTCTGTGCGGGGCTGAGAGTGCTGCTGGGCAGTGTGGCCTAGGGGAAATCGCGCGGTCCTCTGAGTGGCAGGGAGGGCTTCTGTGTCCATGGACAGGTGCACAGGGACCCTGTGAAACTGCTGTGACCTCTCAAGGGCGGGTCACCTGACCCCTCCAGGGTGGGACAGGTGACCTCCCAAGGGTGGGTCACGAGACCCCGAAAGGGTGGGTCACGTGACCCCAAAAGGGTGGGTCACGAAACCCCTCAAGGGTGGGTCACGTGACCCCTCAGGGGTGCGTCACGAGACCCCCCAGGGGTGGGTCACGTGACCCCGCAGGTGTGGGTCACGTGACCCCTCAGGGGTGGGTCACGTGACCCCTCAAGTGTGGGTCACGAGACCCCCCAGGTGTGGGTCACGTGACCCCTCAGGGGTGCGTCACGAGACCCCCCGGGGGTGGGTCACTTGACCCCTCAAGGGTGGGTCAGGAGACACCTCAAGGGTGGGCCCCGTGACCCGAGGGAGGCCTGTTGTGGGGAGCCTGAGTGCGCACGCGCGGCCCACGTATAGGCCCGAAAGGAGCCAGCCGCGGCTCGGAGAAAAGCCATCTCCTGGGGTCCTCCCCGTGTTCCTCCACTCCTCAAGGAGGACCCCTTTACGGATGGAAGAAAAGTGGGATCTTCGCAGTCGTGGTTTCGGGCCAGAGGGGTCTGCGGGTTTGCCTGTACGAACGCCAGGTGCTCGCACAACGGGCCCAGGTGTTTGAGCCCCGTGGAGGCAGAGGGCTGCTTATTGCTGGATGATAGTGTCCTGCAGGGTTAAGGGATGGCGTGGGCACTCCCAGGGCGACAGAGGGCACCTGGCCTTTAGAGAGTTCCCTGGAAAATTCCCCCCCCCAGGCCCCTGGTCCACAAGTCTATCCTGCGCACAGTGTCTGTGCGAGGCTGGGAGTGCTTCTGGGGAGTGTTCCCCAGCGGAAATCGCGTGGTCCTTTAGGTGACAGGGAGGGCTCCTGTGTCCTCGGACAGGTGCCCAGGGACCCTGTGGAACTGCTGTGACCTCTAAAGGATGGGTCAGGTGAGCCGAGGAAGGCGTGTGCTTGGGAGCCTGAGTGCGCATGCGCGGCCCACGTATAGGCCCGAAACGAGCCAGCCGTGGCTCGGAGAAAAGCCATCTCCTGGGGGCCTCCCCATGTTCCTCCACTCCCCAGGGAGGGCCCCTTTACGGATGGAAGAAAAGGGGGATCTTCGCAGTGGTGGGTTCGGGCCAGAGGGGTCTGGGGGTTTGCCTCCACGTACGCCAGGTGCCCGCACACCGGGCCCAGGTGTTTGAGCCCCGTGGAGGCAGACGGCTTCTTATTGCTGGATGCAAGTGTCCTGCGGGGTCAAGGAAGGGCATGGGCACTCCCGGGCGACACAGGGCACCGGGCCCTTAGAGAGTTCCATGGAAAATCCCCCGCCCAGGGCCCCGGTATCCAAGTCTGTCCTTAGCACACTGTCTGTGCGGGGCTGAGAGTGCTGCTGGGCAGTGTGGCCTAGGGGAAATCGCGCGGTCCTCTGAGTGGCAGGGAGGGCTTCTGTTTCCATGGACAGGTGCGCAGGGACCCTGTGAAACTGCTGTGACCTCTCAAGGGCGGGTCACCTGACCCCTCCAGGGTGGGACAGGTGACCTCCCAAGGCTGGGTCACGAGACCCCAAAAGGGTGGGTCACGTGACCCCAAAAGGGTGGGTCATGAAACCCCTCAAGTGTGGGTCACGTGACCCCTCAGGGGTGGGTCACGAGACCCCCCAGGGGTGGGTCACGTGACCCCTCAGGGGTGCGTCACGAGACCCCCCAGGGTTGGGTCACGTGACCCCGCAGGTGTGGGTCACGTGACCCCTCAGGGGTGGGTCACGTGGCCCCTCAAGGGTGGGTCACGAGACCCCTCAGGGGTGGGTCACGTGACCCCTCAAGTGTGGGTCACGAGACCCCCCAGGGGTGGGTCACGTGACCACTCAGGGGTGCGTCACGAGACCCCCCGGGGGTGGGTCACGTGACCCCTCAAGGGTGGGTCAGGAGACACCTCAAGGGTGGGCCCCGTGACCCGAGGGAGGCCTGTTGTGGGGAGCCTGAGTGCGCACGCGCGGCCCACGTATAGGCCCGAAAGGAGCCAGCCGCGGCTCGGAGAAAAGCCATGTCCTGGGGGCTTCCCCGTGTTCCTCCACTCCTCAAGGAGGACCCCTTTACGGATGGAAGAAAAGTGGGATCTTCGCAGTGGTGGGTTCGGGCCAGAGGGGTCTGCGGGTTTGCCTGCACGAACGCCAGGTGCTCGCACAACGAGCCCAGGTTTTTGAGCCCCGTGGAGGCAGAGGGCTGCTTATTGCTGGATGATAGTGTCCTGCAGGGTTAAGGGATGGCGTGGGCACTCCCAGGGCGACAGAGGGCACCTGGCCTTTAGAGAGTTCCCTGGAAAATTCCCCCCCCCAGGCCCCTGGTCCACAAGTCTATCCTGCGCACAGTGTCTGTGCGAGGCTGGGAGTGCTTCTGGGGAGTGTTCCCCAGCGGAAATCGCGTGGTCCTTTAGGTGACAGGGAGGGCTCCTGTGTCCTCGGACAGGTGCCCAGGGACCCTGTGGAACTGCTGTGACCTCTAAAGGATGGGTCAGGTGAGCCGAGGAAGGCGTGTGCTTGGGAGCCTGAGTGCGCATGCGCGGCCCACGTATAGGCCCGAAACGAGCCAGCCGCGGCTCGGAGAAAAGCCATCTCCTGGGGGCCTCCCCATGTTCCTCCACTCCCCAGGGAGGGCCCCTTTACGGATGGAAGAAAAGGGGGATCTTCGCAGTGGTGGGTTCGGGCCAGAGGGGTCTGGGGGTTTGCCTCCACGTACGCCAGGTGCCCGCACACCGGGCCCAGGTGTTTGAGCCCCGTGGAGGCAGACGGCTGCTTATTGCTGGATGCAAGTGTCCTGCGGGGTCAAGGAAGGGCATGGGCACTCCCGGGCGACACAGGGCACCGGGCCCTTAGAGAGTTCCATGGAAAATCCCCCGCCCAGGGCCCCGGTATCCAAGTCTGTCCTTAGCACACTGTCTGTGCGGGGCTGAGAGTGCTGCTGGGCAGTGTGGCCTAGGGGAAATCGCGCGGTCCTCTGAGTGGCAGGGAGGGCTTCTGTTTCCATGGACAGGTGCGCAGGGACCCTGTGAAACTGCTGTGACCTCTCAAGGGCGGGTCACCTGACCCCTCCAGGGTGGGACAGGTGACCTCCCAAGGCTGGGTCACGAGACCCCAAAAGGGTGGGTCACGTGACCCCAAAAGGGTGGGTCATGAAACCCCTCAAGTGTGGGTCACGTGACCCCTCAGGGGTGGGTCACGAGACCCCCCAGGGTTGGGTCACGTGACCCCGCAGGTGTGGGTCACGTGACCCCTCAGGGGTGGGTCACGTGACCCCTCAAGGGTGGGTCACGAGACCCCCCAGGGGTGGGTCACGTGACCACTCAGGGGTGCGTCACGAGACCCCCCGGGGGTGGGTCACGTGACCCCTCAAGGGTGGGTCAGGAGACACCTCAAGGGTGGGCCCCGTGACCCGAGGGAGGCCTGTTGTGGGGAGCCTGAGTGCGCACGCGCGGCCCACGTATAGGCCCGAAAGGAGCCAGCCGCGGCTCGGAGAAAAGCCATGTCCTGGGGGCTTCCCCGTGTTCCTCCACTCCTCAAGGAGGACCCCTTTACGGATGGAAGAAAAGTGGGATCTTCGCAGTGGTGGGTTCGGGCCAGAGGGGTCTGCGGGTTTGCCTGCACGAACGCCAGGTGCTCGCACAACGAGCCCAGGTTTTTGAGCCCCGTGGAGGCAGAGGGCTGCTTATTGCTGGATGATAGTGTCCTGCAGGGTTAAGGGATGGCGTGGGCACTCCCAGGGCGACAGAGGGCACCTGGCCTTTAGAGAGTTCCCTGGAAAATTCCCCCCCCCAGGCCCCTGGTCCACAAGTCTATCCTGCGCACAGTGTCTGTGCGAGGCTGGGAGTGCTTCTGGGGAGTGTTCCCCAGCGGAAATCGCGTGGTCCTTTAGGTGACAGGGAGGGCTCCTGTGTCCTCGGACAGGTGCCCAGGGACCCTGTGGAACTGCTGTGACCTCTAAAGGATGGGTCAGGTGAGCCGAGGAAGGCGTGTGCTTGGGAGCCTGAGTGCGCATGCGCGGCCCACGTATAGGCCCGAAACGAGCCAGCCGCGGCTCGGAGAAAAGCCATCTCCTGGGGGCCTCCCCATGTTCCTCCACTCCCCAGGGAGGGCCCCTTTACGGATGGAAGAAAAGGGGGATCTTCGCAGTGGTGGGTTCTGGCCAGAGGGGTCTGGGGGTTTGCCTCCACGTACGCCAGGTGCCCGCACACCGGGCCCAGGTGTTTGAGCCCCGTGGAGGCAGACGGCTGCTTATTGCTGGATGCAAGTGTCCTGCGGGGTCAAGGAAGGGCATGGGCACTCCCGGGCGACACAGGGCACCGGGCCCTTAGAGAGTTCCATGGAAAATCCCCCGCCCAGGGCCCCGGTATCCAAGTCTGTCCTTAGCACACTGTCTGTGCGGGGCTGAGAGTGCTGCTGGGCAGTGTGGCCTAGGGGAAATCGCGCGGTCCTCTGAGTGGCAGGGAGGGCTTCTGTTTCCATGGACAGGTGCGCAGGGACCCTGTGAAACTGCTGTGACCTCTCAAGGGCGGGTCACCTGACCCCTCCAGGGTGGGACAGGTGACCTCCCAAGGCTGGGTCACGAGACCCCAAAAGGGTGGGTCACGTGACCCCAAAAGGGTGGGTCATGAAACCCCTCAAGTGTGGGTCACGTGACCCCTCAGGGGTGGGTCACGAGACCCCCCAGGGTTGGGTCACGTGACCCCGCAGGTGTGGGTCACGTGACCCCTCAGGGGTGGGTCACGTGACCCCTCAAGGGTGGGTCACGAGACCCCCCAGGGGATGGTCACGTGACCCCTCAGGGGTGCGTCACGAGACCCCCCGGGGGTGGGTCACGTGACCCCTCAAGGGTGGGTCAGGAGACACCTCAAGGGTGGGCCCCGTGACCCGAGGGAGGCCTGTTGTGGGGAGCCTGAGTGCGCACGCGCGGCCCACGTATAGGCCCGAAAGGAGCCAGCCGCGGCTCGGAGAAAAGCCATCTCCTGGGGGCTTCCCCGTGTTCCTCCACTCCTCAAGGAGGACCCCTTTACGGATGGAAGAAAAGTGGGATCTTCGCAGTGGTGGGTTCGGGCCAGAGGGGTCTGCGGGTTTGCCTGCACGAACGCCAGGTGCTCGCACAACGGGCCCAGGTGTTTGAGCCCCGTGGAGGCAGAGGGCTGCTTATTGCTGGATGATAGTGTCCTGCAGGGTTAAGGGATGGCGTGGGCACTCCCAGGGCGACAGAGGGCACCTGGCCTTTAGAGAGTTCCCTGGAAAATTCCCCCCCCCGGCCCCTGGTCCACAAGTCTATCCTGCGCACAGTGTCTGTGCGAGGCTGGGAGTGCTTCTGGGGAGTGTTCCCCAGCGGAAATCGCGTGGTCCTTTAGGTGACAGGGAGGGCTCCTGTGTCCACGGACAGGTGCCCAGGGACCCTGTGGAACTGCTGTGACCTCTAAAGGATGGGTCAGGTGAGCCGAGGAAGGCGTGTGCTTGGGAGCCTGAGTGCGCATGCGCGGCCCACGTATAGGCCCGAAACGAGCCAGCCGCGGCTCGGAGAAAAGCCATCTCCTGGGGGCCTCCCCATGTTCCTCCACTCCCCAGGGAGGGCCCCTTTACGGATGGAAGAAAAGGGTGATCTTCGCAGTGGTGGGTTCGGGCCAGAGGGGTCTGGGGGTTTGCCTCCACGTACGCCAGGTGCCCGCACACCGGGCCCAGGTGTTTGAGCCCCGTGGAGGCAGACGGCTTCTTATTGCTGGATGCAAGTGTCCTGCGGGGTCAAGGAAGGGCATGGGCACTCCCGGGCGACACAGGGCACCGGGCCCTTAGAGAGTTCCATGGAAAATCCCCCGCCCAGGGCCCCGGTATCCAAGTCTGTCCTTAGCACACTGTCTGTGCGGGGCTGAGAGTGCTGCTGGGCAGTGTGGCCTAGGGGAAATCGCGCGGTCCTCTGAGTGGCAGGGAGGGCTTCTGTGTCCATGGACAGGTGCACAGGGACCCTGTGAAACTGCTGTGACCTCTCAAGGGCGGGTCACCTGACCCCTCCAGGGTGGGACAGGTGACCTCCCAAGGGTGGGTCACGAGACCCCGAAAGGGTGGGTCACGTGACCCCAAAAGGGTGGGTCACGAAACCCCTCAAGGGTGGGTCACGTGACCCCTCAGGGGTGCGTCACGAGACCCCCCAGGGGTGGGTCACGTGACCCCGCAGGTGTGGGTCACGTGACCCCTCAGGGGTGGGTCACGTGACCCCTCAAGTGTGGGTCACGAGACCCCCCAGGTGTGGGTCACGTGACCCCTCAGGGGTGCGTCACGAGACCCCCCGGGGGTGGGTCACTTGACCCCTCAAGGGTGGGTCAGGAGACACCTCAAGGGTGGGCCCCGTGACCCGAGGGAGGCCTGTTGTGGGGAGCCTGAGTGCGCACGCGCGGCCCACGTATAGGCCCGAAAGGAGCCAGCCGCGGCTCGGAGAAAAGCCATCTCCTGGGGTCCTCCCCGTGTTCCTCCACTCCTCAAGGAGGACCCCTTTACGGATGGAAGAAAAGTGGGATCTTCGCAGTCGTGGTTTCGGGCCAGAGGGGTCTGCGGGTTTGCCTGTACGAACGCCAGGTGCTCGCACAACGGGCCCAGGTGTTTGAGCCCCTTGGAGGCAGAGGGCTGCTTATTGCTGGATGATAGTGTCCTGCAGGGTTAAGGGATGGCGTGGGCACTCCCAGGGCGACAGAGGGCACCTGGCCTTTAGAGAGTTCCCTGGAAAATTCCCCCCCCCAGGCCCCTGGTCCACAAGTCTATCCTGCGCACAGTGTCTGTGCGAGGCTGGGAGTGCTTCTGGGGAGTGTTCCCCAGCGGAAATCGCGTGGTCCTTTAGGTGACAGGGAGGGCTCCTGTGTCCTCGGACAGGTGCCCAGGGACCCTGTGGAACTGCTGTGACCTCTAAAGGATGGGTCAGGTGAGCCGAGGAAGGCGTGTGCTTGGGAGCCTGAGTGCGCATGCGCGGCCCACGTATAGGCCCGAAACGAGCCAGCCGTGGCTCGGAGAAAAGCCATCTCCTGGGGGCCTCCCCATGTTCCTCCACTCCCCAGGGAGGGCCCCTTTACGGATGGAAGAAAAGGGGGATCTTCGCAGTGGTGGGTTCGGGCCAGAGGGGTCTGGGGGTTTGCCTCCACGTACGCCAGGTGCCCGCACACCGGGCCCAGGTGTTTGAGCCCCGTGGAGGCAGACGGCTTCTTATTGCTGGATGCAAGTGTCCTGCGGGGTCAAGGAAGGGCATGGGCACTCCCGGGCGACACAGGGCACCGGGCCCTTAGAGAGTTCCATGGAAAATCCCCCGCCCAGGGCCCCGGTATCCAAGTCTGTCCTTAGCACACTGTCTGTGCGGGGCTGAGAGTGCTGCTGGGCAGTGTGGCCTAGGGGAAATCGCGCGGTCCTCTGAGTGGCAGGGAGGGCTTCTGTGTCCATGGACAGGTGCGCAGGGACCCTGTGAAACTGCTGTGACCTCTCAAGGGCGGGTCACCTGACCCCTCCATGGTGGGACAGGTGACCTCCCAAGGGTGGGTCACGAGACCCCGAAAGGGTGGGTCACGTGACCCCAAAAGGGTGGGTCACGAAACCCCTCAAGGGTGGGTCACGTGACCCCTCAGGGGTGCGTCACGAGACCCCCCAGGGGTGGGTCACGTGACCCCGCAGGTGTGGGTCACGTGACCCCTCAGGGGTGGGTCACGTGACCCCTCAAGTGTGGGTCACGAGACCCCCCAGGTGTGGGTCACGTGACCCCTCAGGGGTGCGTCACGAGACCCCCCGGGGGTGGGTCACTTGACCCCTCAAGGGTGGGTCAGGAGACACCTCAAGGGTGGGCCCCGTGACCCGAGGGAGGCCTGTTGTGGGGAGCCTGAGTGCGCACGCGCGGCCCACGTATAGGCCCGAAAGGAGCCAGCCGCGGCTCGGAGAAAAGCCATCTCCTGGGGGCTTCCCCGTGTTCCTCCACTCCTCAAGGAGGACCCCTTTACGGATGGAAGAAAAGTGGGATCTTCGCAGTGGTGGGTTCGGGCCAGAGGGGTCTGCGGGTTTGCCTGCACGAACGCCAGGTGCTCGCACAACGGGCCCAGGTTTTTGAGCCCCGTGGAGGCAGAGGGCTGCTTATTGCTGGATGATAGTGTCCTGCAGGGTTAAGGGATGGCGTGGGCACTCCCAGGGCGACAGAGGGCACCTGGCCTTTAGCGAGTTCCCTGGAAAATTCCCCCCCCCAGGCCCCTGGTCCACAAGTCTATCCTGCGCACAGTGTCTGTGCGAGGCTGGGAGTGCTTCTGGGGAGTGTTCCCCAGCGGAAATCGCGTGGTCCTTTAGGTGACAGGGAGGGCTCCTGTGTCCTCGGACAGGTGCCCAGGGACCCTGTGGAACTGCTGTGACCTCTAAAGGATGGGTCAGGTGAGCCGAGGAAGGCGTGTGCTTGGGAGCCTGAGTGCGCATGCGCGGCCCACATATAGGCCCGAAACGAGCCAGCCGCGGCTCGGAGAAAAGCCATCTCCTGGGGGCCTCCCCATGTTCCTCCACTCCCCAGGGAGGGCCCCTTTACGGATGGAAGAAAAGGGGGATCTTCGCAGTGGTGGGTTCGGGCCAGAGGGGTCTGGGGGTTTGCCTCCACGTACGCCAGGTGCCCGCACACCGGGCCCAGGTGTTTGAGCCCCGTGGAGGCAGACGGCTGCTTATTGCTGGATGCAAGTGTCCTGCGGGGTCAAGGAAGGGCATGGGCACTCCCGGGCGACACAGGGCACCGGGCCCTTAGAGAGTTCCATGGAAAATCCCCCGCCCAGGGCCCCGGTATCCAAGTCTGTCCTTAGCACACTGTCTGTGCAGGGCTGAGAGTGCTGCTGGGCAGTGTGGCCTAGGGGAAATCGCGCGGTCCTCTGAGTGGCAGGGAGGGCTTCTGTTTCCATGGACAGGTGCGCAGGGACCCTGTGAAACTGCTGTGACCTCTCAAGGGCGGGTCACCTGACCCCTCCAGGGTGGGACAGGTGACCTCCCAAGGCTGGGTCACGAGACCCCAAAAGGGTGGGTCACGTGACCCCAAAAGGGTGGGTCATGAAACCCCTCAAGTGTGGGTCACGTGACCCCTCAGGGGTGGGTCACGAGACCCCCCAGGGGTGGGTCACGTGACCCCTCAGGGGTGCGTCACGAGACCCCCCAGGGTTGGGTCACGTGACCCCGCAGGTGTGGGTCACGTGACCCCTCAGGGGTGGGTCACGTGGCCCCTCAAGGGTGGGTCACGAGACCCCTCAGGGGTGGGTCACGTGACCCCTCAAGGGTGGGTCACGAGACCCCCCAGGGGTGGGTCACGTGACCACTCAGGGGTGCGTCACGAGACCCCCCGGGGGTGGGTCACGTGACCCCTCAAGGGTGGGTCAGGAGACACCTCAAGGGTGGGCCCCGTGACCCGAGGGAGGCCTGTTGTGGGGAGCCTGAGTGCGCACGCGCGGCCCACGTATAGGCCCGAAAGGAGCCAGCCGCGGCTCGGAGAAAAGCCATGTCCTGGGGGCTTCCCCGTGTTCCTCCACTCCTCAAGGAGGACCCCTTTACGGATGGAAGAAAAGTGGGATCTTCGCAGTGGTGGGTTCGGGCCAGAGGGGTCTGCGGGTTTGCCTGCACGAACGCCAGGTGCTCGCACAACGAGCCCAGGTTTTTGAGCCCCGTGGAGGCAGAGGGCTGCTTATTGCTGGATGATAGTGTCCTGCAGGGTTAAGGGATGGCGTGGGCACTCCCAGGGCGACAGAGGGCACCTGGCCTTTAGAGAGTTCCCTGGAAAATTCCCCCCCCCAGGCCCCTGGTCCACAAGTCTATCCTGCGCACAGTGTCTGTGCGAGGCTGGGAGTGCTTCTGGGGAGTGTTCCCCAGCGGAAATCGCGTGGTCCTTTAGGTGACAGGGAGGGCTCCTGTGTCCTCGGACAGGTGCCCAGGGACCCTGTGGAACTGCTGTGACCTCTAAAGGATGGGTCAGGTGAGCCGAGGAAGGCGTGTGCTTGGGAGCCTGAGTGCGCATGCGCGGCCCACGTATAGGCCCGAAACGAGCCAGCCGTGGCTCGGAGAAAAGCCATCTCCTGGGGGCCTCCCCATGTTCCTCCACTCCCCAGGGAGGGCCCCTTTACGGATGGAAGAAAAGGGGGATCTTCGCAGTGGTGGGTTCGGGCCAGAGGGGTCTGGGGGTTTGCCTCCACGTACGCCAGGTGCCCGCACACCGGGCCCAGGTGTTTGAGCCCCGTGGAGGCAGACGGCTTCTTATTGCTGGATGCAAGTGTCCTGCGGGGTCAAGGAAGGGCATGGGCACTCCCGGGCGACACAGGGCACCGGGCCCTTAGAGAGTTCCATGGAAAATCCCCCGCCCAGGGCCCCGGTATCCAAGTCTGTCCTTAGCACACTGTCTGTGCGGGGCTGAGAGTGCTGCTGGGCAGTGTGGCCTAGGGGAAATCGCGCGGTCCTCTGAGTGGCAGGGAGGGCTTCTGTGTCCATGGACAGGTGCGCAGGGACCCTGTGAAACTGCTGTGACCTCTCAAGGGCGGGTCACCTGACCCCTCCATGGTGGGACAGGTGACCTCCCAAGGGTGGGTCACGAGACCCCGAAAGGGTGGGTCACGTGACCCCAAAAGGGTGGGTCACGAAACCCCTCAAGGGTGGGTCACGTGACCCCTCAGGGGTGCGTCACGAGACCCCCCAGGGGTGGGTCACGTGACCCCGCAGGTGTGGGTCACGTGACCCCTCAGGGGTGGGTCACGTGACCCCTCAAGTGTGGGTCACGAGACCCCCCAGGTGTGGGTCACGTGACCCCTCAGGGGTGCGTCACGAGACCCCCCGGGGGTGGGTCACTTGACCCCTCAAGGGTGGGTCAGGAGACACCTCAAGGGTGGGCCCCGTGACCCGAGGGAGGCCTGTTGTGGGGAGCCTGAGTGCGCACGCGCGGCCCACGTATAGGCCCGAAAGGAGCCAGCCGCGGCTCGGAGAAAAGCCATCTCCTGGGGGCTTCCCCGTGTTCCTCCACTCCTCAAGGAGGACCCCTTTACGGATGGAAGAAAAGTGGGATCTTCGCAGTGGTGGGTTCGGGCCAGAGGGGTCTGCGGGTTTGCCTGCACGAACGCCAGGTGCTCGCACAACGGGCCCAGGTTTTTGAGCCCCGTGGAGGCAGAGGGCTGCTTATTGCTGGATGATAGTGTCCTGCAGGGTTAAGGGATGGCGTGGGCACTCCCAGGGCGACAGAGGGCACCTGGCCTTTAGCGAGTTCCCTGGAAAATTCCCCCCCCCAGGCCCCTGGTCCACAAGTCTATCCTGCGCACAGTGTCTGTGCGAGGCTGGGAGTGCTTCTGGGGAGTGTTCCCCAGCGGAAATCGCGTGGTCCTTTAGGTGACAGGGAGGGCTCCTGTGTCCTCGGACAGGTGCCCAGGGACCCTGTGGAACTGCTGTGACCTCTAAAGGATGGGTCAGGTGAGCCGAGGAAGGCGTGTGCTTGGGAGCCTGAGTGCGCATGCGCGGCCCACATATAGGCCCGAAACGAGCCAGCCGCGGCTCGGAGAAAAGCCATCTCCTGGGGGCCTCCCCATGTTCCTCCACTCCCCAGGGAGGGCCCCTTTACGGATGGAAGAAAAGGGGGATCTTCGCAGTGGTGGGTTCGGGCCAGAGGGGTCTGGGGGTTTGCCTCCACGTACGCCAGGTGCCCGCACACCGGGCCCAGGTGTTTGAGCCCCGTGGAGGCAGACGGCTGCTTATTGCTGGATGCAAGTGTCCTGCGGGGTCAAGGAAGGGCATGGGCACTCCCGGGCGACACAGGGCACCGGGCCCTTAGAGAGTTCCATGGAAAATCCCCCGCCCAGGGCCCCGGTATCCAAGTCTGTCCTTAGCACACTGTCTGTGCAGGGCTGAGAGTGCTGCTGGGCAGTGTGGCCTAGGGGAAATCGCGCGGTCCTCTGAGTGGCAGGGAGGGCTTCTGTTTCCATGGACAGGTGCGCAGGGACCCTGTGAAACTGCTGTGACCTCTCAAGGGCGGGTCACCTGACCCCTCCAGGGTGGGACAGGTGACCTCCCAAGGCTGGGTCACGAGACCCCAAAAGGGTGGGTCACGTGACCCCAAAAGGGTGGGTCATGAAACCCCTCAAGTGTGGGTCACGTGACCCCTCAGGGGTGGGTCACGAGACCCCCCAGGGGTGGGTCACGTGACCCCTCAGGGGTGCGTCACGAGACCCCCCAGGGTTGGGTCACGTGACCCCGCAGGTGTGGGTCACGTGACCCCTCAGGGGTGGGTCACGTGGCCCCTCAAGGGTGGGTCACGAGACCCCTCAGGGGTGGGTCACGTGACCCCTCAAGGGTGGGTCACGAGACCCCCCAGGGGTGGGTCACGTGACCACTCAGGGGTGCGTCACGAGACCCCCCGGGGGTGGGTCACGTGACCCCTCAAGGGTGGGTCAGGAGACACCTCAAGGGTGGGCCCCGTGACCCGAGGGAGGCCTGTTGTGGGGAGCCTGAGTGCGCACGCGCGGCCCACGTATAGGCCCGAAAGGAGCCAGCCGCGGCTCGGAGAAAAGCCATGTCCTGGGGGCTTCCCCGTGTTCCTCCACTCCTCAAGGAGGACCCCTTTACGGATGGAAGAAAAGTGGGATCTTCGCAGTGGTGGGTTCGGGCCAGAGGGGTCTGCGGGTTTGCCTGCACGAACGCCAGGTGCTCGCACAACGAGCCCAGGTTTTTGAGCCCCGTGGAGGCAGAGGGCTGCTTATTGCTGGATGATAGTGTCCTGCAGGGTTAAGGGATGGCGTGGGCACTCCCAGGGCGACAGAGGGCACCTGGCCTTTAGAGAGTTCCCTGGAAAATTCCCCCCCCCAGGCCCCTGGTCCACAAGTCTATCCTGCGCACAGTGTCTGTGCGAGGCTGGGAGTGCTTCTGGGGAGTGTTCCCCAGCGGAAATCGCGTGGTCCTTTAGGTGACAGGGAGGGCTCCTGTGTCCTCGGACAGGTGCCCAGGGACCCTGTGGAACTGCTGTGACCTCTAAAGGATGGGTCAGGTGAGCCGAGGAAGGCGTGTGCTTGGGAGCCTGAGTGCGCATGCGCGGCCCACGTATAGGCCCGAAACGAGCCAGCCGCGGCTCGGAGAAAAGCCATCTCCTGGGGGCCTCCCCATGTTCCTCCACTCCCCAGGGAGGGCCCCTTTACGGATGGAAGAAAAGGGGGATCTTCGCAGTGGTGGGTTCGGGCCAGAGGGGTCTGGGTGTTTGCCTCCACGTACGCCAGGTGCCCGCACACCGGGCCCAGGTGTTTGAGCCCCGTGGAGGCAGACGGCTGCTTATTGCTGGATGCAAGTGTCCTGCGGGGTCAAGGAAGGGCATGGGCACTCCCGGGCGACACAGGGCACCGGGCCCTTAGAGAGTTCCAAGGAAAATCCCCCGCCCAGGGCCCCGGTATCCAAGTCTGTCCTTAGCACACTGTCTGTGCGGGGCTGAGAGTGCTGCTGGGCAGTGTGGCCTAGGGGAAATCGCGCGGTCCTCTGAGTGGCAGGGAGGGCTTCTGTTTCCATGGACAGGTGCGCAGAGACCCTGTGAAACTGCTGTGACCTCTCAAGGGCGGGTCACCTGACCCCTCAAGGGTGGGACAAGTGACCTCCCAAGGCTGGGTCACGAGACCCCAAAAGGGTGGGTCACGTGACCCCAAAAGGGTGGGTCACGAAACCCCTCAAGGGTGGGTCATGTGACCCCTCAGGGGTGGGTCACGAGACCCCCCAGGGGTGGGTCACGTGACCCCTCAGGGGTGCGTCACGAGACCCCCCAGGGGTGGGTCACGTGACCCCGCAGGTGTGGGTCACGTGACCCCTCAGGGGTGCGTCACGAGACCCCCCAGGGGTGGGTCACGTGACCCCTCAGGGGTGCGTCACGAGACCCCCCGGGGGTGGGTCACGTGACCCCTCAAGGGTGGGTCAGGAGACACCTCAAGGGTGGGCCCCGTGACCCGAGGGAGGCCTGTTGTGGGGAGCCTGAGTGCGCACGCGCGGCCCACGTATAGGCCCGAAAGGAGCCAGCCGCGGCTCGGAGAAAAGCCATCTCCTGGGGGCTTCCCCGTGTTCCTCCACTCCTCAAGGAGGACCCCTTTACGGATGGAAGAAAAGTGGGATCTTCGCAGTGGTGGGTTCGGGCCAGAGGGGTCTGCGGGTTTGCCTGCACGAACGCCAGGTGCTCGCACAACGGGCCCAGGTGTTTGAGCCCCGTGGAGGCAGAGGGCTGCTTATTGCTGGATGATAGTGTCCTGCAGGGTTAAGGGATGGCGTGGGCACTCCCAGGGCGACAGAGGGCACCTGGCCTTTAGAGAGTTCCCTGGAAAATTCCCCCCCCCGGCCCCTGGTCCACAAGTCTATCCTGCGCACAGTGTCTGTGCGAGGCTGGGAGTGCTTCTGGGGAGTGTTCCCCAGCGGAAATCGCGTGGTCCTTTAGGTGACAGGGAGGGCTCCTGTGTCCACGGACAGGTGCCCAGGGACCCTGTGGAACTGCTGTGACCTCTAAAGGATGGGTCAGGTGAGCCGAGGAAGGCGTGTGCTTGGGAGCCTGAGTGCGCATGCGCGGCCCACGTATAGGCCCGAAACGAGCCAGCCGCGGCTCGGAGAAAAGCCATCTCCTGGGGGCCTCCCCATGTTCCTCCACTCCCCAGGGAGGGCCCCTTTACGGATGGAAGAAAAGGGTGATCTTCGCAGTGGTGGGTTCGGGCCAGAGGGGTCTGGGGGTTTGCCTCCACGTACGCCAGGTGCCCGCACACCGGGCCCAGGTGTTTGAGCCCCGTGGAGGCAGACGGCTTCTTATTGCTGGATGCAAGTGTCCTGCGGGGTCAAGGAAGGGCATGGGCACTCCCGGGCGACACAGGGCACCGGGCCCTTAGAGAGTTCCATGGAAAATCCCCCGCCCAGGGCCCCGGTATCCAAGTCTGTCCTTAGCACACTGTCTGTGCGGGGCTGAGAGTGCTGCTGGGCAGTGTGGCCTAGGGGAAATCGCGCGGTCCTCTGAGTGGCAGGGAGGGCTTCTGTGTCCATGGACAGGTGCACAGGGACCCTGTGAAACTGCTGTGACCTCTCAAGGGCGGGTCACCTGACCCCTCCAGGGTGGGACAGGTGACCTCCCAAGGGTGGGTCACGAGACCCCGAAAGGGTGGGTCACGTGACCCCAAAAGGGTGGGTCACGAAACCCCTCAAGGGTGGGTCACGTGACCCCTCAGGGGTGGGTCACGAGACCCCCCAGGGGTGGGTCACGTGACCCCGCAGGTGTGGGTCACGTGACCCCTCAGGGGTGGGTCACGTGACCCCTCAAGTGTGGGTCACGAGACCCCCCAGGTGTGGGTCACGTGACCCCTCAGGGGTGCGTCACGAGACCCCCCGGGGGTGGGTCACTTGACCCCTCAAGGGTGGGTCAGGAGACACCTCAAGGGTGGGCCCCGTGACCCGAGGGAGGCCTGTTGTGGGGAGCCTGAGTGCGCACGCGCGGCCCACGTATAGGCCCGAAAGGAGCCAGCCGCGGCTCGGAGAAAAGCCATCTCCTGGGGTCCTCCCCGTGTTCCTCCACTCCTCAAGGAGGACCCCTTTCCGGATGGAAGAAAAGTGGGATCTTCGCAGTCGTGGTTTCGGGGCAGAGGGGTCTGCGGGTTTGCCTGTACGAACGCCAGGTGCTCGCACAACGGGCCCAGGTGTTTGAGCCCCGTGGAGGCAGAGGGCTGCTTATTGCTGGATGATAGTGTCCTGCAGGGTTAAGGGATGGCGTGGGCACTCCCAGGGCGACAGAGGGCACCTGGCCTTTAGAGAGTTCCCTGGAAAATTCCCCCCCCCAGGCCCCTGGTCCACAAGTCTATCCTGCGCACAGTGTCTGTGCGAGGCTGGGAGTGCTTCTGGGGAGTGTTCCCCAGCGGAAATCGCGTGGTCCTTTAGGTGACAGGGAGGGCTCCTGTGTCCTCGGACAGGTGCCCAGGGACCCTGTGGAACTGCTGTGACCTCTAAAGGATGGGTCAGGTGAGCCGAGGAAGGCGTGTGCTTGGGAGCCTGAGTGCGCATGCGCGGCCCACGTATAGGCCCGAAACGAGCCAGCCGTGGCTCGGAGAAAAGCCATCTCCTGGGGGCCTCCCCATGTTCCTCCACTCCCCAGGGAGGGCCCCTTTACGGATGGAAGAAAAGGGGGATCTTCGCAGTGGTGGGTTCGGGCCAGAGGGGTCTGGGGGTTTGCCTCCACGTACGCCAGGTGCCCGCACACCGGGCCCAGGTGTTTGAGCCCCGTGGAGGCAGACGGCTTCTTATTGCTGGATGCAAGTGTCCTGCGGGGTCAAGGAAGGGCATGGGCACTCCCGGGCGACACAGGGCACCGGGCCCTTAGAGAGTTCCATGGAAAATCCCCCGCCCAGGGCCCCGGTATCCAAGTCTGTCCTTAGCACACTGTCTGTGCGGGGCTGAGAGTGCTGCTGGGCAGTGTGGCCTAGGGGAAATCGCGCGGTCCTCTGAGTGGCAGGGAGGGCTTCTGTTTCCATGGACAGGTGCGCAGGGACCCTGTGAAACTGCTGTGACCTCTCAAGGGCGGGTCACCTGACCCCTCCAGGGTGGGACAGGTGACCTCCCAAGGCTGGGTCACGAGACCCCAAAAGGGTGGGTCACGTGACCCCAAAAGGGTGGGTCATGAAACCCCTCAAGTGTGGGTCACGTGACCCCTCAGGGGTGGGTCACGAGACCCCCCAGGGGTGGGTCACGTGACCCCTCAGGGGTGCGTCACGAGACCCCCCAGGGTTGGGTCACGTGACCCCGCAGGTGTGGGTCACGTGACCCCTCAGGGGTGGGTCACGTGGCCCCTCAAGGGTGGGTCACGAGACCCCTCAGGGGTGGGTCACGTGACCCCTCAAGGGTGGGTCACGAGACCCCCCAGGGGTGGGTCACGTGACCACTCAGGGGTGCGTCACGAGACCCCCCGGGGGTGGGTCACGTGACCCCTCAAGGGTGGGTCAGGAGAAACCTCAAGGGTGGGCCCCGTGACCCGAGGGAGGCCTGTTGTGGGGAGCCTGAGTGCGCACGCGCGGCCCACGTATAGGCCCGAAAGGAGCCAGCCGCGGCTCGGAGAAAAGCCATGTCCTGGGGGCTTCCCCGTGTTCCTCCACTCCTCAAGGAGGACCCCTTTACGGATGGAAGAAAAGTGGGATCTTCGCAGTGGTGGGTTCGGGCCAGAGGGGTCTGCGGGTTTGCCTGCACGAACGCCAGGTGCTCGCACAACGAGCCCAGGTTTTTGAGCCCCGTGGAGGCAGAGGGCTGCTTATTGCTGGATGATAGTGTCCTGCAGGGTTAAGGGATGGCGTGGGCACTCCCAGGGCGACAGAGGGCACCTGGCCTTTAGAGAGTTCCCTGGAAAATTCCCCCCCCCAGGCCCCTGGTCCACAAGTCTATCCTGCGCACAGTGTCTGTGCGAGGCTGGGAGTGCTTCTGGGGAGTGTTCCCCAGCGGAAATCGCGTGGTCCTTTAGGTGACAGGGAGGGCTCCTGTGTCCACGGACAGGTGCCCAGGGACCCTGTGGAACTGCTGTGACCTCTAAAGGATGGGTCAGGTGAGCCGAGGAAGGCGTGTGCTTGGGAGCCTGAGTGCGCATGCGCGGCCCACGTATAGGCCCGAAACGAGCCAGCCGCGGCTCGGAGAAAAGCCATCTCCTGGGGGCCTCCCCATGTTCCTCCACTCCCCAGGGAGGGCCCCTTTACGGATGGAAGAAAAGGGTGATCTTCGCAGTGGTGGGTTCGGGCCAGAGGGGTCTGGGGGTTTGCCTCCACGTACGCCAGGTGCCCGCACACCGGGCCCAGGTGTTTGAGCCCCGTGGAGGCAGACGGCTTCTTATTGCTGGATGCAAGTGTCCTGCGGGGTCAAGGAAGGGCATGGGCACTCCCGGGCGACACAGGGCACCGGGCCCTTAGAGAGTTCCATGGAAAATCCCCCGCCCAGGGCCCCGGTATCCAAGTCTGTCCTTAGCACACTGTCTGTGCGGGGCTGAGAGTGCTGCTGGGCAGTGTGGCCTAGGGGAAATCGCGCGGTCCTCTGAGTGGCAGGGAGGGCTTCTGTGTCCATGGACAGGTGCACAGGGACCCTGTGAAACTGCTGTGACCTCTCAAGGGCGGGTCACCTGACCCCTCCAGGGTGGGACAGGTGACCTCCCAAGGGTGGGTCACGAGACCCCGAAAGGGTGGGTCACGTGACCCCAAAAGGGTGGGTCACGAAACCCCTCAAGGGTGGGTCACGTGACCCCTCAGGGGTGGGTCACGAGACCCCCCAGGGGTGGGTCACGTGACCCCGCAGGTGTGGGTCACGTGACCCCTCAGGGGTGGGTCACGTGACCCCTCAAGTGTGGGTCACGAGACCCCCCAGGTGTGGGTCACGTGACCCCTCAGGGGTGCGTCACGAGACCCCCCGGGGGTGGGTCACTTGACCCCTCAAGGGTGGGTCAGGAGACACCTCAAGGGTGGGCCCCGTGACCCGAGGGAGGCCTGTTGTGGGGAGCCTGAGTGCGCACGCGCGGCCCACGTATAGGCCCGAAAGGAGCCAGCCGCGGCTCGGAGAAAAGCCATCTCCTGGGGTCCTCCCCGTGTTCCTCCACTCCTCAAGGAGGACCCCTTTCCGGATGGAAGAAAAGTGGGATCTTCGCAGTCGTGGTTTCGGGGCAGAGGGGTCTGCGGGTTTGCCTGTACGAACGCCAGGTGCTCGCACAACGGGCCCAGGTGTTTGAGCCCCGTGGAGGCAGAGGGCTGCTTATTGCTGGATGATAGTGTCCTGCAGGGTTAAGGGATGGCGTGGGCACTCCCAGGGCGACAGAGGGCACCTGGCCTTTAGAGAGTTCCCTGGAAAATTCCCCCCCCAGGCCCCTGGTCCACAAGTCTATCCTGCGCACAGTGTCTGTGCGAGGCTGGGAGTGCTTCTGGGGAGTGTTCCCCAGCGGAAATCGCGTGGTCCTTTAGGTGACAGGGAGGGCTCCTGTGTCCTCGGACAGGTGCCCAGGGACCCTGTGGAACTGCTGTGACCTCTAAAGGATGGGTCAGGTGAGCCGAGGAAGGCGTGTGCTTGGGAGCCTGAGTGCGCATGCGCGGCCCACGTATAGGCCCGAAACGAGCCAGCCGTGGCTCGGAGAAAAGCCATCTCCTGGGGGCCTCCCCATGTTCCTCCACTCCCCAGGGAGGGCCCCTTTACGGATGGAAGAAAAGGGGGATCTTCGCAGTGGTGGGTTCGGGCCAGAGGGGTCTGGGGGTTTGCCTCCACGTACGCCAGGTGCCCGCACACCGGGCCCAGGTGTTTGAGCCCCGTGGAGGCAGACGGCTTCTTATTGCTGGATGCAAGTGTCCTGCGGGGTCAAGGAAGGGCATGGGCACTCCCGGGCGACACAGGGCACCGGGCCCTTAGAGAGTTCCATGGAAAATCCCCCGCCCAGGGCCCCGGTATCCAAGTCTGTCCTTAGCACACTGTCTGTGCGGGGCTGAGAGTGCTGCTGGGCAGTGTGGCCTAGGGGAAATCGCGCGGTCCTCTGAGTGGCAGGGAGGGCTTCTGTTTCCATGGACAGGTGCGCAGGGACCCTGTGAAACTGCTGTGACCTCTCAAGGGCGGGTCACCTGACCCCTCCAGGGTGGGACAGGTGACCTCCCAAGGCTGGGTCACGAGACCCCAAAAGGGTGGGTCACGTGACCCCAAAAGGGTGGGTCATGAAACCCCTCAAGTGTGGGTCACGTGACCCCTCAGGGGTGGGTCACGAGACCCCCCAGGGGTGGGTCACGTGACCCCTCAGGGGTGCGTCACGAGACCCCCCAGGGTTGGGTCACGTGACCCCGCAGGTGTGGGTCACGTGACCCCTCAGGGGTGGGTCACGTGGCCCCTCAAGGGTGGGTCACGAGACCCCTCAGGGGTGGGTCACGTGACCCCTCAAGGGTGGGTCACGAGACCCCCCAGGGGTGGGTCACGTGACCACTCAGGGGTGCGTCACGAGACCCCCCGGGGGTGGGTCACGTGACCCCTCAAGGGTGGGTCAGGAGACACCTCAAGGGTGGGCCCCGTGACCCGAGGGAGGCCTGTTGTGGGGAGCCTGAGTGCGCACGCGCGGCCCACGTATAGGCCCGAAAGGAGCCAGCCGCGGCTCGGAGAAAAGCCATGTCCTGGGGGCTTCCCCGTGTTCCTCCACTCCTCAAGGAGGACCCCTTTACGGATGGAAGAAAAGTGGGATCTTCGCAGTGGTGGGTTCGGGCCAGAGGGGTCTGCGGGTTTGCCTGCACGAACGCCAGGTGCTCGCACAACGAGCCCAGGTTTTTGAGCCCCGTGGAGGCAGAGGGCTGCTTATTGCTGGATGATAGTGTCCTGCAGGGTTAAGGGATGGCGTGGGCACTCCCAGGGCGACAGAGGGCACCTGGCCTTTAGAGAGTTCCCTGGAAAATTCCCCCCCCCAGGCCCCTGGTCCACAAGTCTATCCTGCGCACAGTGTCTGTGCGAGGCTGGGAGTGCTTCTGGGGAGTGTTCCCCAGCGGAAATCGCGTGGTCCTTTAGGTGACAGGGAGGGCTCCTGTGTCCTCGGACAGGTGCCCAGGGACCCTGTGGAACTGCTGTGACCTCTAAAGGATGGGTCAGGTGAGCCGAGGAAGGCGTGTGCTTGGGAGCCTGAGTGCGCATGCGCGGCCCACGTATAGGCCCGAAACGAGCCAGCCGCGGCTCGGAGAAAAGCCATCTCCTGGGGGCCTCCCCATGTTCCTCCACTCCCCAGGGAGGGCCCCTTTACGGATGGAAGAAAAGGGGGATCTTCGCAGTGGTGGGTTCGGGCCAGAGGGGTCTGGGTGTTTGCCTCCACGTACGCCAGGTGCCCGCACACCGGGCCCAGGTGTTTGAGCCCCGTGGAGGCAGACGGCTGCTTATTGCTGGATGCAAGTGTCCTGCGGGGTCAAGGAAGGGCATGGGCACTCCCGGGCGACACAGGGCACCGGGCCCTTAGAGAGTTCCAAGGAAAATCCCCCGCCCAGGGCCCCGGTATCCAAGTCTGTCCTTAGCACACTGTCTGTGCGGGGCTGAGAGTGCTGCTGGGCAGTGTGGCCTAGGGGAAATCGCGCGGTCCTCTGAGTGGCAGGGAGGGCTTCTGTTTCCATGGACAGGTGCGCAGAGACCCTGTGAAACTGCTGTGACCTCTCAAGGGCGGGTCACCTGACCCCTCAAGGGTGGGACAAGTGACCTCCCAAGGCTGGGTCACGAGACCCCAAAAGGGTGGGTCACGTGACCCCAAAAGGGTGGGTCACGAAACCCCTCAAGGGTGGGTCATGTGACCCCTCAGGGGTGGGTCACGAGACCCCCCAGGGGTGGGTCACGTGACCCCTCAGGGGTGCGTCACGAGACCCCCCAGGGGTGGGTAACGTGACCCCGCAGGTGTGGGTCACGTGACCCCTCAGGGGTGCGTCACGAGACCCCCCAGGGGTGCGTCACGTGACCCCTCAGGGGTGCGTCACGAGACCCCCCGGGGGTGGGTCACGTGACCCCTCAAGGGTGGGTCAGGAGACACCTCAAGGGTGGGCCCCGTGACCCGAGGGAGGCCTGTTGTGGGGAGCCTGAGTGCGCACGCGCGGCCCACGTATAGGCCCGAAAGGAGCCAGCCGCGGCTCGGAGAAAAGCCATCTCCTGGGGGCTTCCCCGTGTTCCTCCACTCCTCAAGGAGGACCCCTTTACGGATGGAAGAAAAGTGGGATCTTCGCAGTGGTGGGTTCGGGCCAGAGGGGTCTGCGGGTTTGCCTGCACGAACGCCAGGTGCTCGCACAACGGGCCCAGGTTTTTGAGCCCCGTGGAGGCAGAGGGCTGCTTATTGCTGGATGATAGTGTCCTGCAGGGTTAAGGGATGGCGTGGGCACTCCCAGGGCGACAGAGGGCACCTGGCCTTTAGCGAGTTCCCTGGAAAATTCCCCCCCCCAGGCCCCTGGTCCACAAGTCTATCCTGCGCACAGTGTCTGTGCGAGGCTGGGAGTGCTTCTGGGGAGTGTTCCCCAGCGGAAATCGCGTGGTCCTTTAGGTGACAGGGAGGGCTCCTGTGTCCACGGACAGGTGCCCAGGGACCCTGTGGAACTGCTGTGACCTCTAAAGGGTGGGTCAGGTGAGCCGAGGAAGGCGTGTGCTTGGTAGCCTGAGTGCGCATGCGCGGCCCACGTATAGGCCCGAAACGAGCCAGCCGCGGCTCGGAGAAAAGCCATCTCCTGGGGGCCTCCCCATGTTCCTCCACTCCCCAGGGAGGGCCCCTTTACGGATGGAAGAAAAGGGGGATCTTCGCAGTGGTGGGTTCGGGCCAGAGGGGTCTGGGGGTTTGCCTCCACGTACGCCAGGTGCCCGCACACCGGGCCCAGGTGTTTGAGCCCCGTGGAGGCAGACGGCTTCTTATTGCTGGATGCAAGTGTCCTGCGGGGTCAAGGAAGGGCATGGGCACTCCCGGGCGACACAGGGCACCGGGCCCTTAGAGAGTTCCATGGAAAATCCCCCGCCCAGGGCCCCGGTATCCAAGTCTGTCCTTAGCACACTGTCTGTGCGGGGCTGAGAGTGCTGCTGGGCAGTGTGGCCTAGGGGAAATCGCGCGGTCCTCTGAGTGGCAGGGAGGGCTTCTGTGTCCATGGACAGGTGCGCAGGGACCCTGTGAAACTGCTGTGACCTCTCAAGGGCGGGTCACCTGACCCCTCCAGGGTGGGACAGGTGACCTCCCAAGGGTGGGTCACGAGACCCCGAAAGGGTGGGTCACGTGACCCCAAAAGGGTGGGTCACGAAACCCCTCAAGGGTGGGTCACGTGACCCCTCAGGGGTGCGTCACGAGACCCCCCAGGGGTGGGTCACGTGACCCCGCAGGTGTAGGTCACGTGACCCCTCAGGGGTGGGTCACGTGACCCCTCAAGTGTGGGTCACGAGACCCCCCAGGTGTGGGTCACGTGACCCCTCAGGGGTGCGTCACGAGACCCCCCGGGGGTGGGTCACTTGACCCCTCAAGGGTGGGTCAGGAGACACCTCAAGGGTGGGCCCCGTGACCCGAGGGAGGCCTGTTGTGGGGAGCCTGAGTGCGCACGCGCGGCCCACGTATAGGCCCGAAAGGAGCCAGCCGCGGCTCGGAGAAAAGCCATCTCCTGGGGGCTTCCCCGTGTTCCTCCACTCCTCAAGGAGGACCCCTTTACGGATGGAAGAAAAGTGGGATCTTCGCAGTGGTGGGTTCGGGCCAGAGGGGTCTGCGGGTTTGCCTGCACGAACGCCAGGTGCTCGCACAACGGGCCCAGGTTTTTGAGCCCCGTGGAGGCAGAGGGCTGCTTATTGCTGGATGATAGTGTCCTGCAGGGTTAAGGGATGGCGTGGGCACTCCCAGGGCGACAGAGGGCACCTGGCCTTTAGCGAGTTCCCTGGAAAATTCCCCCCCCCAGGCCCCTGGTCCACAAGTCTATCCTGCGCACAGTGTCTGTGCGAGGCTGGGAGTGCTTCTGGGGAGTGTTCCCCAGCGGAAATCGCGTGGTCCTTTAGGTGACAGGGAGGGCTCCTGTGTCCTCGGACAGGTGCCCAGGGACCCTGTGGAACTGCTGTGACCTCTAAAGGATGGGTCAGGTGAGCCGAGGAAGGCGTGTGCTTGGGAGCCTGAGTGCGCATGCGCGGCCCACGTATAGGCCCGAAACGAGCCAGCCGCGGCTCGGAGAAAAGCCATCTCCTGGGGGCCTCCCCATGTTCCTCCACTCCCCAGGGAGGGCCCCTTTACGGATGGAAGAAAAGGGTGATCTTCGCAGTGGTGGGTTCGGGCCAGAGGGGTCTGGGGGTTTGCCTCCACGTACGCCAGGTGCCCGCACACCGGGCCCAGGTGTTTGAGCCCCGTGGAGGCAGACGGCTTCTTATTGCTGGATGCAAGTGTCCTGCGGGGTCAAGGAAGGGCATGGGCACTCCCGGGCGACACAGGGCACCGGGCCCTTAGAGAGTTCCATGGAAAATCCCCCGCCCAGGGCCCCGGTATCCAAGTCTGTCCTTAGCACACTGTCTGTGCGGGGCTGAGAGTGCTGCTGGGCAGTGTGGCCTAGGGGAAATCGCGCGGTCCTCTGAGTGGCAGGGAGGGCTTCTGTGTCCATGGACAGGTGCACAGGGACCCTGTGAAACTGCTGTGACCTCTCAAGGGCGGGTCACCTGACCCCTCCAGGGTGGGACAGGTGACCTCCCAAGGGTGGGTCACGAGACCCCGAAAGGGTGGGTCACGTGACCCCAAAAGGGTGGGTCACGAAACCCCTCAAGGGTGGGTCACGTGACCCCTCAGGGGTGGGTCACGAGACCCCCCAGGGGTGGGTCACGTGACCCCGCAGGTGTGGGTCACGTGACCCCTCAGGGGTGGGTCACGTGACCCCTCAAGTGTGGGTCACGAGACCCCCCAGGTGTGGGTCACGTGACCCCTCAGGGGTGCGTCACGAGACCCCCCGGGGGTGGGTCACTTGACCCCTCAAGGGTGGGTCAGGAGACACCTCAAGGGTGGGCCCCGTGACCCGAGGGAGGCCTGTTGTGGGGAGCCTGAGTGCGCACGCGCGGCCCACGTATAGGCCCGAAAGGAGCCAGCCGCGGCTCGGAGAAAAGCCATCTCCTGGGGTCCTCCCCGTGTTCCTCCACTCCTCAAGGAGGACCCCTTTCCGGATGGAAGAAAAGTGGGATCTTCGCAGTCGTGGTTTCGGGGCAGAGGGGTCTGCGGGTTTGCCTGTACGAACGCCAGGTGCTCGCACAACGGGCCCAGGTGTTTGAGCCCCGTGGAGGCAGAGGGCTGCTTATTGCTGGATGATAGTGTCCTGCAGGGTTAAGGGATGGCGTGGGCACTCCCAGGGCGACAGAGGGCACCTGGCCTTTAGAGAGTTCCCTGGAAAATTCCCCCCCCCAGGCCCCTGGTCCACAAGTCTATCCTGCGCACAGTGTCTGTGCGAGGCTGGGAGTGCTTCTGGGGAGTGTTCCCCAGCGGAAATCGCGTGGTCCTTTAGGTGACAGGGAGGGCTCCTGTGTCCTCGGACAGGTGCCCAGGGACCCTGTGGAACTGCTGTGACCTCTAAAGGATGGGTCAGGTGAGCCGAGGAAGGCGTGTGCTTGGGAGCCTGAGTGCGCATGCGCGGCCCACGTATAGGCCCGAAACGAGCCAGCCGTGGCTCGGAGAAAAGCCATCTCCTGGGGGCCTCCCCATGTTCCTCCACTCCCCAGGGAGGGCCCCTTTACGGATGGAAGAAAAGGGGGATCTTCGCAGTGGTGGGTTCGGGCCAGAGGGGTCTGGGGGTTTGCCTCCACGTACGCCAGGTGCCCGCACACCGGGCCCAGGTGTTTGAGCCCCGTGGAGGCAGACGGCTTCTTATTGCTGGATGCAAGTGTCCTGCGGGGTCAAGGAAGGGCATGGGCACTCCCGGGCGACACAGGGCACCGGGCCCTTAGAGAGTTCCATGGAAAATCCCCCGCCCAGGGCCCCGGTATCCAAGTCTGTCCTTAGCACACTGTCTGTGCGGGGCTGAGAGTGCTGCTGGGCAGTGTGGCCTAGGGGAAATCGCGCGGTCCTCTGAGTGGCAGGGAGGGCTTCTGTTTCCATGGACAGGTGCGCAGGGACCCTGTGAAACTGCTGTGACCTCTCAAGGGCGGGTCACCTGACCCCTCCAGGGTGGGACAGGTGACCTCCCAAGGCTGGGTCACGAGACCCCAAAAGGGTGGGTCACGTGACCCCAAAAGGGTGGGTCATGAAACCCCTCAAGTGTGGGTCACGTGACCCCTCAGGGGTGGGTCACGAGACCCCCCAGGGGTGGGTCACGTGACCCCTCAGGGGTGCGTCACGAGACCCCCCAGGGTTGGGTCACGTGACCCCGCAGGTGTGGGTCACGTGACCCCTCAGGGGTGGGTCACGTGGCCCCTCAAGGGTGGGTCACGAGACCCCTCAGGGGTGGGTCACGTGACCCCTCAAGGGTGGGTCACGAGACCCCCCAGGGGTGGGTCACGTGACCACTCAGGGGTGCGTCACGAGACCCCCCGGGGGTGGGTCACGTGACCCCTCAAGGGTGGGTCAGGAGAAACCTCAAGGGTGGGCCCCGTGACCCGAGGGAGGCCTGTTGTGGGGAGCCTGAGTGCGCACGCGCGGCCCACGTATAGGCCCGAAAGGAGCCAGCCGCGGCTCGGAGAAAAGCCATGTCCTGGGGGCTTCCCCGTGTTCCTCCACTCCTCAAGGAGGACCCCTTTACGGATGGAAGAAAAGTGGGATCTTCGCAGTGGTGGGTTCGGGCCAGAGGGGTCTGCGGGTTTGCCTGCACGAACGCCAGGTGCTCGCACAACGAGCCCAGGTTTTTGAGCCCCGTGGAGGCAGAGGGCTGCTTATTGCTGGATGATAGTGTCCTGCAGGGTTAAGGGATGGCGTGGGCACTCCCAGGGCGACAGAGGGCACCTGGCCTTTAGAGAGTTCCCTGGAAAATTCCCCCCCCCAGGCCCCTGGTCCACAAGTCTATCCTGCGCACAGTGTCTGTGCGAGGCTGGGAGTGCTTCTGGGGAGTGTTCCCCAGCGGAAATCGCGTGGTCCTTTAGGTGACAGGGAGGGCTCCTGTGTCCACGGACAGGTGCCCAGGGACCCTGTGGAACTGCTGTGACCTCTAAAGGATGGGTCAGGTGAGCCGAGGAAGGCGTGTGCTTGGGAGCCTGAGTGCGCATGCGCGGCCCACGTATAGGCCCGAAACGAGCCAGCCGCGGCTCGGAGAAAAGCCATCTCCTGGGGGCCTCCCCATGTTCCTCCACTCCCCAGGGAGGGCCCCTTTACGGATGGAAGAAAAGGGTGATCTTCGCAGTGGTGGGTTCGGGCCAGAGGGGTCTGGGGGTTTGCCTCCACGTACGCCAGGTGCCCGCACACCGGGCCCAGGTGTTTGAGCCCCGTGGAGGCAGACGGCTTCTTATTGCTGGATGCAAGTGTCCTGCGGGGTCAAGGAAGGGCATGGGCACTCCCGGGCGACACAGGGCACCGGGCCCTTAGAGAGTTCCATGGAAAATCCCCCGCCCAGGGCCCCGGTATCCAAGTCTGTCCTTAGCACACTGTCTGTGCGGGGCTGAGAGTGCTGCTGGGCAGTGTGGCCTAGGGGAAATCGCGCGGTCCTCTGAGTGGCAGGGAGGGCTTCTGTGTCCATGGACAGGTGCACAGGGACCCTGTGAAACTGCTGTGACCTCTCAAGGGCGGGTCACCTGACCCCTCCAGGGTGGGACAGGTGACCTCCCAAGGGTGGGTCACGAGACCCCGAAAGGGTGGGTCACGTGACCCCAAAAGGGTGGGTCACGAAACCCCTCAAGGGTGGGTCACGTGACCCCTCAGGGGTGGGTCACGAGACCCCCCAGGGGTGGGTCACGTGACCCCGCAGGTGTGGGTCACGTGACCCCTCAGGGGTGGGTCACGTGACCCCTCAAGTGTGGGTCACGAGACCCCCCAGGTGTGGGTCACGTGACCCCTCAGGGGTGCGTCACGAGACCCCCCGGGGGTGGGTCACTTGACCCCTCAAGGGTGGGTCAGGAGACACCTCAAGGGTGGGCCCCGTGACCCGAGGGAGGCCTGTTGTGGGGAGCCTGAGTGCGCACGCGCGGCCCACGTATAGGCCCGAAAGGAGCCAGCCGCGGCTCGGAGAAAAGCCATCTCCTGGGGTCCTCCCCGTGTTCCTCCACTCCTCAAGGAGGACCCCTTTCCGGATGGAAGAAAAGTGGGATCTTCGCAGTCGTGGTTTCGGGGCAGAGGGGTCTGCGGGTTTGCCTGTACGAACGCCAGGTGCTCGCACAACGGGCCCAGGTGTTTGAGCCCCGTGGAGGCAGAGGGCTGCTTATTGCTGGATGATAGTGTCCTGCAGGGTTAAGGGATGGCGTGGGCACTCCCAGGGCGACAGAGGGCACCTGGCCTTTAGAGAGTTCCCTGGAAAATTCCCCCCCCCAGGCCCCTGGTCCACAAGTCTATCCTGCGCACAGTGTCTGTGCGAGGCTGGGAGTGCTTCTGGGGAGTGTTCCCCAGCGGAAATCGCGTGGTCCTTTAGGTGACAGGGAGGGCTCCTGTGTCCTCGGACAGGTGCCCAGGGACCCTGTGGAACTGCTGTGACCTCTAAAGGATGGGTCAGGTGAGCCGAGGAAGGCGTGTGCTTGGGAGCCTGAGTGCGCATGCGCGGCCCACGTATAGGCCCGAAACGAGCCAGCCGTGGCTCGGAGAAAAGCCATCTCCTGGGGGCCTCCCCATGTTCCTCCACTCCCCAGGGAGGGCCCCTTTACGGATGGAAGAAAAGGGGGATCTTCGCAGTGGTGGGTTCGGGCCAGAGGGGTCTGGGGGTTTGCCTCCACGTACGCCAGGTGCCCGCACACCGGGCCCAGGTGTTTGAGCCCCGTGGAGGCAGACGGCTTCTTATTGCTGGATGCAAGTGTCCTGCGGGGTCAAGGAAGGGCATGGGCACTCCCGGGCGACACAGGGCACCGGGCCCTTAGAGAGTTCCATGGAAAATCCCCCGCCCAGGGCCCCGGTATCCAAGTCTGTCCTTAGCACACTGTCTGTGCGGGGCTGAGAGTGCTGCTGGGCAGTGTGGCCTAGGGGAAATCGCGCGGTCCTCTGAGTGGCAGGGAGGGCTTCTGTTTCCATGGACAGGTGCGCAGGGACCCTGTGAAACTGCTGTGACCTCTCAAGGGCGGGTCACCTGACCCCTCCAGGGTGGGACAGGTGACCTCCCAAGGCTGGGTCACGAGACCCCAAAAGGGTGGGTCACGTGACCCCAAAAGGGTGGGTCATGAAACCCCTCAAGTGTGGGTCACGTGACCCCTCAGGGGTGGGTCACGAGACCCCCCAGGGGTGGGTCACGTGACCCCTCAGGGGTGCGTCACGAGACCCCCCAGGGTTGGGTCACGTGACCCCGCAGGTGTGGGTCACGTGACCCCTCAGGGGTGGGTCACGTGGCCCCTCAAGGGTGGGTCACGAGACCCCTCAGGGGTGGGTCACGTGACCCCTCAAGGGTGGGTCACGAGACCCCCCAGGGGTGGGTCACGTGACCACTCAGGGGTGCGTCACGAGACCCCCCGGGGGTGGGTCACGTGACCCCTCAAGGGTGGGTCAGGAGACACCTCAAGGGTGGGCCCCGTGACCCGAGGGAGGCCTGTTGTGGGGAGCCTGAGTGCGCACGCGCGGCCCACGTATAGGCCCGAAAGGAGCCAGCCGCGGCTCGGAGAAAAGCCATGTCCTGGGGGCTTCCCCGTGTTCCTCCACTCCTCAAGGAGGACCCCTTTACGGATGGAAGAAAAGTGGGATCTTCGCAGTGGTGGGTTCGGGCCAGAGGGGTCTGCGGGTTTGCCTGCACGAACGCCAGGTGCTCGCACAACGAGCCCAGGTTTTTGAGCCCCGTGGAGGCAGAGGGCTGCTTATTGCTGGATGATAGTGTCCTGCAGGGTTAAGGGATGGCGTGGGCACTCCCAGGGCGACAGAGGGCACCTGGCCTTTAGAGAGTTCCCTGGAAAATTCCCCCCCCCAGGCCCCTGGTCCACAAGTCTATCCTGCGCACAGTGTCTGTGCGAGGCTGGGAGTGCTTCTGGGGAGTGTTCCCCAGCGGAAATCGCGTGGTCCTTTAGGTGACAGGGAGGGCTCCTGTGTCCTCGGACAGGTGCCCAGGGACCCTGTGGAACTGCTGTGACCTCTAAAGGATGGGTCAGGTGAGCCGAGGAAGGCGTGTGCTTGGGAGCCTGAGTGCGCATGCGCGGCCCACGTATAGGCCCGAAACGAGCCAGCCGCGGCTCGGAGAAAAGCCATCTCCTGGGGGCCTCCCCATGTTCCTCCACTCCCCAGGGAGGGCCCCTTTACGGATGGAAGAAAAGGGGGATCTTCGCAGTGGTGGGTTCGGGCCAGAGGGGTCTGGGTGTTTGCCTCCACGTACGCCAGGTGCCCGCACACCGGGCCCAGGTGTTTGAGCCCCGTGGAGGCAGACGGCTGCTTATTGCTGGATGCAAGTGTCCTGCGGGGTCAAGGAAGGGCATGGGCACTCCCGGGCGACACAGGGCACCGGGCCCTTAGAGAGTTCCAAGGAAAATCCCCCGCCCAGGGCCCCGGTATCCAAGTCTGTCCTTAGCACACTGTCTGTGCGGGGCTGAGAGTGCTGCTGGGCAGTGTGGCCTAGGGGAAATCGCGCGGTCCTCTGAGTGGCAGGGAGGGCTTCTGTTTCCATGGACAGGTGCGCAGAGACCCTGTGAAACTGCTGTGACCTCTCAAGGGCGGGTCACCTGACCCCTCAAGGGTGGGACAAGTGACCTCCCAAGGCTGGGTCACGAGACCCCAAAAGGGTGGGTCACGTGACCCCAAAAGGGTGGGTCACGAAACCCCTCAAGGGTGGGTCATGTGACCCCTCAGGGGTGGGTCACGAGACCCCCCAGGGGTGGGTCACGTGACCCCTCAGGGGTGCGTCACGAGACCCCCCAGGGGTGGGTAACGTGACCCCGCAGGTGTGGGTCACGTGACCCCTCAGGGGTGCGTCACGAGACCCCCCAGGGGTGCGTCACGTGACCCCTCAGGGGTGCGTCACGAGACCCCCCGGGGGTGGGTCACGTGAACCCTCAAGGGTGGGTCAGGAGACACCTCAAGGGTGGGCCCCGTGACCCGAGGGAGGCCTGTTGTGGGGAGCCTGAGTGCGCACGCGCGGCCCACGTATAGGCCCGAAAGGAGCCAGCCGCGGCTCGGAGAAAAGCCATCTCCTGGGGGCTTCCCCGTGTTCCTCCACTCCTCAAGGAGGACCCCTTTACGGATGGAAGAAAAGTGGGATCTTCGCAGTGGTGGGTTCGGGCCAGAGGGGTCTGCGGGTTTGCCTGCACGAACGCCAGGTGCTCGCACAACGGGCCCAGGTTTTTGAGCCCCGTGGAGGCAGAGGGCTGCTTATTGCTGGATGATAGTGTCCTGCAGGGTTAAGGGATGGCGTGGGCACTCCCAGGGCGACAGAGGGCACCTGGCCTTTAGCGAGTTCCCTGGAAAATTCCCCCCCCCAGGCCCCTGGTCCACAAGTCTATCCTGCGCACAGTGTCTGTGCGAGGCTGGGAGTGCTTCTGGGGAGTGTTCCCCAGCGGAAATCGCGTGGTCCTTTAGGTGACAGGGAGGGCTCCTGTGTCCACGGACAGGTGCCCAGGGACCCTGTGGAACTGCTGTGACCTCTAAAGGGTGGGTCAGGTGAGCCGAGGAAGGCGTGTGCTTGGTAGCATGAGTGCGCATGCGCGGCCCACGTATAGGCCCGAAACGAGCCAGCCGCGGCTCGGAGAAAAGCCATCTCCTGGGGGCCTCCCCATGTTCCTCCACTCCCCAGGGAGGGCCCCTTTACGGATGGAAGAAAAGGGGGATCTTCGCAGTGGTGGGTTCGGGCCAGAGGGGTCTGGGGGTTTGCCTCCACGTACGCCAGGTGCCCGCACACCGGGCCCAGGTGTTTGAGCCCCGTGGAGGCAGACGGCTTCTTATTGCTGGATGCAAGTGTCCTGCGGGGTCAAGGAAGGGCATGGGCACTCCCGGGCGACACAGGGCACCGGGCCCTTAGAGAGTTCCATGGAAAATCCCCCGCCCAGGGCCCCGGTATCCAAGTCTGTCCTTAGCACACTGTCTGTGCGGGGCTGAGAGTGCTGCTGGGCAGTGTGGCCTAGGGGAAATCGCGCGGTCCTCTGAGTGGCAGGGAGGGCTTCTGTGTCCATGGACAGGTGCGCAGGGACCCTGTGAAACTGCTGTGACCTCTCAAGGGCGGGTCACCTGACCCCTCCAGGGTGGGACAGGTGACCTCCCAAGGGTGGGTCACGAGACCCCGAAAGGGTGGGTCACGTGACCCCAAAAGGGTGGGTCACGAAACCCCTCAAGGGTGGGTCACGTGACCCCTCAGGGGTGCGTCACGAGACCCCCCAGGGGTGGGTCACGTGACCCCGCAGGTGTAGGTCACGTGACCCCTCAGGGGTGGGTCACGTGACCCCTCAAGTGTGGGTCACGAGACCCCCCAGGTGTGGGTCACGTGACCCCTCAGGGGTGCGTCACGAGACCCCCCGGGGGTGGGTCACTTGACCCCTCAAGGGTGGGTCAGGAGACACCTCAAGGGTGGGCCCCGTGACCCGAGGGAGGCCTGTTGTGGGGAGCCTGAGTGCGCACGCGCGGCCCACGTATAGGCCCGAAAGGAGCCAGCCGCGGCTCGGAGAAAAGCCATCTCCTGGGGGCTTCCCCGTGTTCCTCCACTCCTCAAGGAGGACCCCTTTACGGATGGAAGAAAAGTGGGATCTTCGCAGTGGTGGGTTCGGGCCAGAGGGGTCTGCGGGTTTGCCTGCACGAACGCCAGGTGCTCGCACAACGGGCCCAGGTTTTTGAGCCCCGTGGAGGCAGAGGGCTGCTTATTGCTGGATGATAGTGTCCTGCAGGGTTAAGGGATGGCGTGGGCACTCCCAGGGCGACAGAGGGCACCTGGCCTTTAGCGAGTTCCCTGGAAAATTCCCCCCCCCAGGCCCCTGGTCCACAAGTCTATCCTGCGCACAGTGTCTGTGCGAGGCTGGGAGTGCTTCTGGGGAGTGTTCCCCAGCGGAAATCGCGTGGTCCTTTAGGTGACAGGGAGGGCTCCTGTGTCCTCGGACAGGTGCCCAGGGACCCTGTGGAACTGCTGTGACCTCTAAAGGATGGGTCAGGTGAGCCGAGGAAGGCGTGTGCTTGGGAGCCTGAGTGCGCATGCGCGGCCCACGTATAGGCCCGAAACGAGCCAGCCGCGGCTCGGAGAAAAGCCATCTCCTGGGGGCCTCCCCATGTTCCTCCACTCCCCAGGGAGGGCCCCTTTACGGATGGAAGAAAAGGGGGATCTTCGCAGTGGTGGGTTCGGGCCAGAGGGGTCTGGGGGTTTGCCTCCACGTACGCCAGGTGCCCGCACACCGGGCCCAGGTGTTTGAGCCCCGTGGAGGCAGACGGCTGCTTATTGCTGGATGCAAGTGTCCTGCGGGGTCAAGGAAGGGCATGGGCACTCCCGGGCGACACAGGGCACCGGGCCCTTAGAGAGTTCCATGGAAAATCCCCCGCCCAGGGCCCCGGTATCCAAGTCTGTCCTTAGCACACTGTCTGTGCGGGGCTGAGAGTGCTGCTGGGCAGTGTGGCCTAGGGGAAATCGCGCGGTCCTCTGAGTGGCAGGGAGGGCTTCTGTGTCCATGGACAGGTGCACAGGGACCCTGTGAAACTGCTGTGACCTCTCAAGGGCGGGTCACCTGACCCCTCCAGGGTGGGACAGGTGACCTCCCAAGGGTGGGTCACGAGACCCCGAAAGGGTGGGTCACGTGACCCCAAAAGGGTGGGTCACGAAACCCCTCAAGGGTGGGTCACGTGACCCCTCAGGGGTGCGTCACGAGACCCCCCAGGGGTGGGTCACGTGACCCCGCAGGTGTGGGTCACGTGACCCCTCAGGGGTGGGTCACGTGACCCCTCAAGTGTGGGTCACGAGACCCCCCAGGTGTGGGTCACGTGACCCCTCAGGGGTGCGTCACGAGACCCCCCGGGGGTGGGTCACTTGACCCCTCAAGGGTGGGTCAGGAGACACCTCAAGGGTGGGCCCCGTGACCCGAGGGAGGCCTGTTGTGGGGAGCCTGAGTGCGCACGCGCGGCCCACGTATAGGCCCGAAAGGAGCCAGCCGCGGCTCGGAGAAAAGCCATCTCCTGGGGTCCTCCCCGTGTTCCTCCACTCCTCAAGGAGGACCCCTTTACGGATGGAAGAAAAGTGGGATCTTCGCAGTCGTGGTTTCGGGCCAGAGGGGTCTGCGGGTTTGCCTGTACGAACGCCAGGTGCTCGCACAACGGGCCCAGGTGTTTGAGCCCCGTGGAGGCAGAGGGCTGCTTATTGCTGGATGATAGTGTCCTGCAGGGTTAAGGGATGGCGTGGGCACTCCCAGGGCGACAGAGGGCACCTGGCCTTTAGAGAGTTCCCTGGAAAATTCCCCCCCCCAGGCCCCTGGTCCACAAGTCTATCCTGCGCACAGTGTCTGTGCGAGGCTGGGAGTGCTTCTGGGGAGTGTTCCCCAGCGGAAATCGCGTGGTCCTTTAGGTGACAGGGAGGGCTCCTGTGTCCTCGGACAGGTGCCCAGGGACCCTGTGGAACTGCTGTGACCTCTAAAGGATGGGTCAGGTGAGCCGAGGAAGGCGTGTGCTTGGGAGCCTGAGTGCGCATGCGCGGCCCACGTATAGGCCCGAAACGAGCCAGCCGTGGCTCGGAGAAAAGCCATCTCCTGGGGGCCTCCCCATGTTCCTCCACTCCCCAGGGAGGGCCCCTTTACGGATGGAAGAAAAGGGGGATCTTCGCAGTGGTGGGTTCGGGCCAGAGGGGTCTGGGGGTTTGCCTCCACGTACGCCAGGTGCCCGCACACCGGGCCCAGGTGTTTGAGCCCCGTGGAGGCAGACGGCTTCTTATTGCTGGATGCAAGTGTCCTGCGGGGTCAAGGAAGGGCATGGGCACTCCCGGGCGACACAGGGCACCGGGCCCTTAGAGAGTTCCATGGAAAATCCCCCGCCCAGGGCCCCGGTATCCAAGTCTGTCCTTAGCACACTGTCTGTGCGGGGCTGAGAGTGCTGCTGGGCAGTGTGGCCTAGGGGAAATCGCGCGGTCCTCTGAGTGGCAGGGAGGGCTTCTGTGTCCATGGACAGGTGCGCAGGGACCCTGTGAAACTGCTGTGACCTCTCAAGGGCGGGTCACCTGACCCCTCCATGGTGGGACAGGTGACCTCCCAAGGGTGGGTCACGAGACCCCGAAAGGGTGGGTCACGTGACCCCAAAAGGGTGGGTCACGAAACCCCTCAAGGGTGGGTCACGTGACCCCTCAGGGGTGCGTCACGAGACCCCCCAGGGGTGGGTCACGTGACCCCGCAGGTGTGGGTCACGTGACCCCTCAGGGGTGGGTCACGTGACCCCTCAAGTGTGGGTCACGAGACCCCCCAGGTGTGGGTCACGTGACCCCTCAGGGGTGCGTCACGAGACCCCCCGGGGGTGGGTCACTTGACCCCTCAAGGGTGGGTCAGGAGACACCTCAAGGGTGGGCCCCGTGACCCGAGGGAGGCCTGTTGTGGGGAGCCTGAGTGCGCACGCGCGGCCCACGTATAGGCCCGAAAGGAGCCAGCCGCGGCTCGGAGAAAAGCCATCTCCTGGGGGCTTCCCCGTGTTCCTCCACTCCTCAAGGAGGACCCCTTTACGGATGGAAGAAAAGTGGGATCTTCGCAGTGGTGGGTTCGGGCCAGAGGGGTCTGCGGGTTTGCCTGCACGAACGCCAGGTGCTCGCACAACGGGCCCAGGTTTTTGAGCCCCGTGGAGGCAGAGGGCTGCTTATTGCTGGATGATAGTGTCCTGCAGGGTTAAGGATGGCGTGGGCACTCCCAGGGCGACAGAGGGCACCTGGCCTTTAGCGAGTTCCCTGGAAAATTCCCCCCCCCAGGCCCCTGGTCCACAAGTCTATCCTGCGCACAGTGTCTGTGCGAGGCTGGGAGTGCTTCTGGGGAGTGTTCCCCAGCGGAAATCGCGTGGTCCTTTAGGTGACAGGGAGGGCTCCTGTGTCCTCGGACAGGTGCCCAGGGACCCTGTGGAACTGCTGTGACCTCTAAAGGATGGGTCAGGTGAGCCGAGGAAGGCGTGTGCTTGGGAGCCTGAGTGCGCATGCGCGGCCCACATATAGGCCCGAAACGAGCCAGCCGCGGCTCGGAGAAAAGCCATCTCCTGGGGGCTTCCCCGTGTTCCTCCACTCCTCAAGGAGGACCCCTTTACGGATGGAAGAAAAGTGGGATCTTCGCAGTGGTGGGTTCGGGCCAGAGGGGTCTGCGGGTTTGCCTGCACGAACGCCAGGTGCTCGCACAACGGGCCCAGGTTTTTGAGCCCCGTGGAGGCAGAGGGCTGCTTATTGCTGGATGATAGTGTCCTGCAGGGTTAAGGGATGGCGTGGGCACTCCCAGGGCGACAGAGGGCACCTGGCCTTTAGCGAGTTCCCTGGAAAATTCCCCCCCCCAGGCCCCTGGTCCACAAGTCTATCCTGCGCACAGTGTCTGTGCGAGGCTGGGAGTGCTTCTGGGGAGTGTTCCCCAGCGGAAATCGCGTGGTCCTTTAGGTGACAGGGAGGGCTCCTGTGTCCTCGGACAGGTGCCCAGGGACCCTGTGGAACTGCTGTGACCTCTAAAGGATGGGTCAGGTGAGCCGAGGAAGGCGTGTGCTTGGGAGCCTGAGTGCGCATGCGCGGCCCACATATAGGCCCGAAACGAGCCAGCCGCGGCTCGGAGAAAAGCCATCTCCTGGGGGCCTCCCCATGTTCCTCCACTCCCCAGGGAGGGCCCCTTTACGGATGGAAGAAAAGGGGGATCTTCGCAGTGGTGGGTTCGGGCCAGAGGGGTCTGGGGGTTTGCCTCCACGTACGCCAGGTGCCCGCACACCGGGCCCAGGTGTTTGAGCCCCGTGGAGGCAGACGGCTGCTTATTGCTGGATGCAAGTGTCCTGCGGGGTCAAGGAAGGGCATGGGCACTCCCGGGCGACACAGGGCACCGGGCCCTTAGAGAGTTCCATGGAAAATCCCCCGCCCAGGGCCCCGGTATCCAAGTCTGTCCTTAGCACACTGTCTGTGCAGGGCTGAGAGTGCTGCTGGGCAGTGTGGCCTAGGGGAAATCGCGCGGTCCTCTGAGTGGCAGGGAGGGCTTCTGTTTCCATGGACAGGTGCGCAGGGACCCTGTGAAACTGCTGTGACCTCTCAAGGGCGGGTCACCTGACCCCTCCAGGGTGGGACAGGTGACCTCCCAAGGCTGGGTCACGAGACCCCAAAAGGGTGGGTCACGTGACCCCAAAAGGGTGGGTCATGAAACCCCTCAAGTGTGGGTCACGTGACCCCTCAGGGGTGGGTCACGAGACCCCCCAGGGGTGGGTCACGTGACCCCTCAGGGGTGCGTCACGAGACCCCCCAGGGTTGGGTCACGTGACCCCGCAGGTGTGGGTCACGTGACCCCTCAGGGGTGGGTCACGTGGCCCCTCAAGGGTGGGTCACGAGACCCCTCAGGGGTGGGTCACGTGACCCCTCAAGGGTGGGTCACGAGACCCCCCAGGGGTGGGTCACGTGACCACTCAGGGGTGCGTCACGAGACCCCCCGGGGGTGGGTCACGTGACCCCTCAAGGGTGGGTCAGGAGACACCTCAAGGGTGGGCCCCGTGACCCGAGGGAGGCCTGTTGTGGGGAGCCTGAGTGCGCACGCGCGGCCCACGTATAGGCCCGAAAGGAGCCAGCCGCGGCTCGGAGAAAAGCCATGTCCTGGGGGCTTCCCCGTGTTCCTCCACTCCTCAAGGAGGACCCCTTTACGGATGGAAGAAAAGTGGGATCTTCGCAGTGGTGGGTTCGGGCCAGAGGGGTCTGCGGGTTTGCCTGCACGAACGCCAGGTGCTCGCACAACGAGCCCAGGTTTTTGAGCCCCGTGGAGGCAGAGGGCTGCTTATTGCTGGATGATAGTGTCCTGCAGGGTTAAGGGATGGCGTGGGCACTCCCAGGGCGACAGAGGGCACCTGGCCTTTAGAGAGTTCCCTGGAAAATTCCCCCCCCCAGGCCCCTGGTCCACAAGTCTATCCTGCGCACAGTGTCTGTGCGAGGCTGGGAGTGCTTCTGGGGAGTGTTCCCCAGCGGAAATCGCGTGGTCCTTTAGGTGACAGGGAGGGCTCCTGTGTCCTCGGACAGGTGCCCAGGGACCCTGTGGAACTGCTGTGACCTCTAAAGGATGGGTCAGGTGAGCCGAGGAAGGCGTGTGCTTGGGAGCCTGAGTGCGCATGCGCGGCCCACGTATAGGCCCGAAACGAGCCAGCCGCGGCTCGGAGAAAAGCCATCTCCTGGGGGCCTCCCCATGTTCCTCCACTCCCCAGGGAGGGCCCCTTTACGGATGGAAGAAAAGGGGGATCTTCGCAGTGGTGGGTTCGGGCCAGAGGGGTCTGGGTGTTTGCCTCCACGTACGCCAGGTGCCCGCACACCGGGCCCAGGTGTTTGAGCCCCGTGGAGGCAGACGGCTGCTTATTGCTGGATGCAAGTGTCCTGCGGGGTCAAGGAAGGGCATGGGCACTCCCGGGCGACACAGGGCACCGGGCCCTTAGAGAGTTCCAAGGAAAATCCCCCGCCCAGGGCCCCGGTATCCAAGTCTGTCCTTAGCACACTGTCTGTGCGGGGCTGAGAGTGCTGCTGGGCAGTGTGGCCTAGGGGAAATCGCGCGGTCCTCTGAGTGGCAGGGAGGGCTTCTGTTTCCATGGACAGGTGCGCAGAGACCCTGTGAAACTGCTGTGACCTCTCAAGGGCGGGTCACCTGACCCCTCAAGGGTGGGACAAGTGACCTCCCAAGGCTGGGTCACGAGACCCCAAAAGGGTGGGTCACGTGACCCCAAAAGGGTGGGTCACGAAACCCCTCAAGGGTGGGTCATGTGACCCCTCAGGGGTGGGTCACGAGACCCCCCAGGGGTGGGTCACGTGACCCCTCAGGGGTGCGTCACGAGACCCCCCAGGGGTGGGTCACGTGACCCCGCAGGTGTGGGTCACGTGACCCCTCAGGGGTGCGTCACGAGACCCCCCAGGGGTGGGTCACGTGACCCCTCAGGGGTGCGTCACGAGACCCCCCGGGGGTGGGTCACGTGACCCCTCAAGGGTGGGTCAGGAGACACCTCAAGGGTGGGCCCCGTGACCCGAGGGAGGCCTGTTGTGGGGAGCCTGAGTGCGCACGCGCGGCCCACGTATAGGCCCGAAAGGAGCCAGCCGCGGCTCGGAGAAAAGCCATCTCCTGGGGGCTTCCCCGTGTTCCTCCACTCCTCAAGGAGGACCCCTTTACGGATGGAAGAAAAGTGGGATCTTCGCAGTGGTGGGTTCGGGCCAGAGGGGTCTGCGGGTTTGCCTGCACGAACGCCAGGTGCTCGCACAACGGGCCCAGGTGTTTGAGCCCCGTGGAGGCAGAGGGCTGCTTATTGCTGGATGATAGTGTCCTGCAGGGTTAAGGGATGGCGTGGGCACTCCCAGGGCGACAGAGGGCACCTGGCCTTTAGAGAGTTCCCTGGAAAATTCCCCCCCCCGGCCCCTGGTCCACAAGTCTATCCTGCGCACAGTGTCTGTGCGAGGCTGGGAGTGCTTCTGGGGAGTGTTCCCCAGCGGAAATCGCGTGATCCTTTAGGTGACAGGGAGGGCTCCTGTGTCCACGGACAGGTGCCCAGGGACCCTGTGGAACTGCTGTGACCTCTAAAGGATGGGTCAGGTGAGCCGAGGAAGGCGTGTGCTTGGGAGCCTGAGTGCGCATGCGCGGCCCACGTATAGGCCCGAAACGAGCCAGCCGCGGCTCGGAGAAAAGCCATCTCCTGGGGGCCTCCCCATGTTCCTCCACTCCCCAGGGAGGGCCCCTTTACGGATGGAAGAAAAGGGTGATCTTCGCAGTGGTGGGTTCGGGCCAGAGGGGTCTGGGGGTTTGCCTCCACGTACGCCAGGTGCCCGCACACCGGGCCCAGGTGTTTGAGCCCCGTGGAGGCAGACGGCTTCTTATTGCTGGATGCAAGTGTCCTGCGGGGTCAAGGAAGGGCATGGGCACTCCCGGGCGACACAGGGCACCGGGCCCTTAGAGAGTTCCATGGAAAATCCCCCGCCCAGGGCCCCGGTATCCAAGTCTGTCCTTAGCACACTGTCTGTGCGGGGCTGAGAGTGCTGCTGGGCAGTGTGGCCTAGGGGAAATCGCGCGGTCCTCTGAGTGGCAGGGAGGGCTTCTGTGTCCATGGACAGGTGCACAGGGACCCTGTGAAACTGCTGTGACCTCTCAAGGGCGGGTCACCTGACCCCTCCAGGGTGGGACAGGTGACCTCCCAAGGGTGGGTCACGAGACCCCGAAAGGGTGGGTCACGTGACCCCAAAAGGGTGGGTCACGAAACCCCTCAAGGGTGGGTCACGTGACCCCTCAGGGGTGGGTCACGAGACCCCCCAGGGGTGGGTCACGTGACCCCGCAGGTGTGGGTCACGTGACCCCTCAGGGGTGGGTCACGTGACCCCTCAAGTGTGGGTCACGAGACCCCCCAGGTGTGGGTCACGTGACCCCTCAGGGGTGCGTCACGAGACCCCCCGGGGGTGGGTCACTTGACCCCTCAAGGGTGGGTCAGGAGACACCTCAAGGGTGGGCCCCGTGACCCGAGGGAGGCCTGTTGTGGGGAGCCTGAGTGCGCACGCGCGGCCCACGTATAGGCCCGAAAGGAGCCAGCCGCGGCTCGGAGAAAAGCCATCTCCTGGGGTCCTCCCCGTGTTCCTCCACTCCTCAAGGAGGACCCCTTTCCGGATGGAAGAAAAGTGGGATCTTCGCAGTCGTGGTTTCGGGGCAGAGGGGTCTGCGGGTTTGCCTGTACGAACGCCAGGTGCTCGCACAACGGGCCCAGGTGTTTGAGCCCCGTGGAGGCAGAGGGCTGCTTATTGCTGGATGATAGTGTCCTGCAGGGTTAAGGGATGGCGTGGGCACTCCCAGGGCGACAGAGGGCACCTGGCCTTTAGAGAGTTCCCTGGAAAATTCCCCCCCCCAGGCCCCTGGTCCACAAGTCTATCCTGCGCACAGTGTCTGTGCGAGGCTGGGAGTGCTTCTGGGGAGTGTTCCCCAGCGGAAATCGCGTGGTCCTTTAGGTGACAGGGAGGGCTCCTGTGTCCTCGGACAGGTGCCCAGGGACCCTGTGGAACTGCTGTGACCTCTAAAGGATGGGTCAGGTGAGCCGAGGAAGGCGTGTGCTTGGGAGCCTGAGTGCGCATGCGCGGCCCACGTATAGGCCCGAAACGAGCCAGCCGTGGCTCGGAGAAAAGCCATCTCCTGGGGGCCTCCCCATGTTCCTCCACTCCCCAGGGAGGGCCCCTTTACGGATGGAAGAAAAGGGGGATCTTCGCAGTGGTGGGTTCGGGCCAGAGGGGTCTGGGGGTTTGCCTCCACGTACGCCAGGTGCCCGCACACCGGGCCCAGGTGTTTGAGCCCCGTGGAGGCAGACGGCTTCTTATTGCTGGATGCAAGTGTCCTGCGGGGTCAAGGAAGGGCATGGGCACTCCCGGGCGACACAGGGCACCGGGCCCTTAGAGAGTTCCATGGAAAATCCCCCGCCCAGGGCCCCGGTATCCAAGTCTGTCCTTAGCACACTGTCTGTGCGGGGCTGAGAGTGCTGCTGGGCAGTGTGGCCTAGGGGAAATCGCGCGGTCCTCTGAGTGGCAGGGAGGGCTTCTGTTTCCATGGACAGGTGCGCAGGGACCCTGTGAAACTGCTGTGACCTCTCAAGGGCGGGTCACCTGACCCCTCCAGGGTGGGACAGGTGACCTCCCAAGGCTGGGTCACGAGACCCCAAAAGGGTGGGTCACGTGACCCCAAAAGGGTGGGTCATGAAACCCCTCAAGTGTGGGTCACGTGACCCCTCAGGGGTGGGTCACGAGACCCCCCAGGGGTGGGTCACGTGACCCCTCAGGGGTGCGTCACGAGACCCCCCAGGGTTGGGTCACGTGACCCCGCAGGTGTGGGTCACGTGACCCCTCAGGGGTGGGTCACGTGGCCCCTCAAGGGTGGGTCACGAGACCCCTCAGGGGTGGGTCACGTGACCCCTCAAGGGTGGGTCACGAGACCCCCCAGGGGTGGGTCACGTGACCACTCAGGGGTGCGTCACGAGACCCCCCGGGGGTGGGTCACGTGACCCCTCAAGGGTGGGTCAGGAGAAACCTCAAGGGTGGGCCCCGTGACCCGAGGGAGGCCTGTTGTGGGGAGCCTGAGTGCGCACGCGCGGCCCACGTATAGGCCCGAAAGGAGCCAGCCGCGGCTCGGAGAAAAGCCATGTCCTGGGGGCTTCCCCGTGTTCCTCCACTCCTCAAGGAGGACCCCTTTACGGATGGAAGAAAAGTGGGATCTTCGCAGTGGTGGGTTCGGGCCAGAGGGGTCTGCGGGTTTGCCTGCACGAACGCCAGGTGCTCGCACAACGAGCCCAGGTTTTTGAGCCCCGTGGAGGCAGAGGGCTGCTTATTGCTGGATGATAGTGTCCTGCAGGGTTAAGGGATGGCGTGGGCACTCCCAGGGCGACAGAGGGCACCTGGCCTTTAGAGAGTTCCCTGGAAAATTCCCCCCCCCAGGCCCCTGGTCCACAAGTCTATCCTGCGCACAGTGTCTGTGCGAGGCTGGGAGTGCTTCTGGGGAGTGTTCCCCAGCGGAAATCGCGTGGTCCTTTAGGTGACAGGGAGGGCTCCTGTGTCCACGGACAGGTGCCCAGGGACCCTGTGGAACTGCTGTGACCTCTAAAGGATGGGTCAGGTGAGCCGAGGAAGGCGTGTGCTTGGGAGCCTGAGTGCGCATGCGCGGCCCACGTATAGGCCCGAAACGAGCCAGCCGCGGCTCGGAGAAAAGCCATCTCCTGGGGGCCTCCCCATGTTCCTCCACTCCCCAGGGAGGGCCCCTTTACGGATGGAAGAAAAGGGTGATCTTCGCAGTGGTGGGTTCGGGCCAGAGGGGTCTGGGGGTTTGCCTCCACGTACGCCAGGTGCCCGCACACCGGGCCCAGGTGTTTGAGCCCCGTGGAGGCAGACGGCTTCTTATTGCTGGATGCAAGTGTCCTGCGGGGTCAAGGAAGGGCATGGGCACTCCCGGGCGACACAGGGCACCGGGCCCTTAGAGAGTTCCATGGAAAATCCCCCGCCCAGGGCCCCGGTATCCAAGTCTGTCCTTAGCACACTGTCTGTGCGGGGCTGAGAGTGCTGCTGGGCAGTGTGGCCTAGGGGAAATCGCGCGGTCCTCTGAGTGGCAGGGAGGGCTTCTGTGTCCATGGACAGGTGCACAGGGACCCTGTGAAACTGCTGTGACCTCTCAAGGGCGGGTCACCTGACCCCTCCAGGGTGGGACAGGTGACCTCCCAAGGGTGGGTCACGAGACCCCGAAAGGGTGGGTCACGTGACCCCAAAAGGGTGGGTCACGAAACCCCTCAAGGGTGGGTCACGTGACCCCTCAGGGGTGGGTCACGAGACCCCCCAGGGGTGGGTCACGTGACCCCGCAGGTGTGGGTCACGTGACCCCTCAGGGGTGGGTCACGTGACCCCTCAAGTGTGGGTCACGAGACCCCCCAGGTGTGGGTCACGTGACCCCTCAGGGGTGCGTCACGAGACCCCCCGGGGGTGGGTCACTTGACCCCTCAAGGGTGGGTCAGGAGACACCTCAAGGGTGGGCCCCGTGACCCGAGGGAGGCCTGTTGTGGGGAGCCTGAGTGCGCACGCGCGGCCCACGTATAGGCCCGAAAGGAGCCAGCCGCGGCTCGGAGAAAAGCCATCTCCTGGGGTCCTCCCCGTGTTCCTCCACTCCTCAAGGAGGACCCCTTTCCGGATGGAAGAAAAGTGGGATCTTCGCAGTCGTGGTTTCGGGGCAGAGGGGTCTGCGGGTTTGCCTGTACGAACGCCAGGTGCTCGCACAACGGGCCCAGGTGTTTGAGCCCCGTGGAGGCAGAGGGCTGCTTATTGCTGGATGATAGTGTCCTGCAGGGTTAAGGGATGGCGTGGGCACTCCCAGGGCGACAGAGGGCACCTGGCCTTTAGAGAGTTCCCTGGAAAATTCCCCCCCCCAGGCCCCTGGTCCACAAGTCTATCCTGCGCACAGTGTCTGTGCGAGGCTGGGAGTGCTTCTGGGGAGTGTTCCCCAGCGGAAATCGCGTGGTCCTTTAGGTGACAGGGAGGGCTCCTGTGTCCTCGGACAGGTGCCCAGGGACCCTGTGGAACTGCTGTGACCTCTAAAGGATGGGTCAGGTGAGCCGAGGAAGGCGTGTGCTTGGGAGCCTGAGTGCGCATGCGCGGCCCACGTATAGGCCCGAAACGAGCCAGCCGTGGCTCGGAGAAAAGCCATCTCCTGGGGGCCTCCCCATGTTCCTCCACTCCCCAGGGAGGGCCCCTTTACGGATGGAAGAAAAGGGGGATCTTCGCAGTGGTGGGTTCGGGCCAGAGGGGTCTGGGGGTTTGCCTCCACGTACGCCAGGTGCCCGCACACCGGGCCCAGGTGTTTGAGCCCCGTGGAGGCAGACGGCTTCTTATTGCTGGATGCAAGTGTCCTGCGGGGTCAAGGAAGGGCATGGGCACTCCCGGGCGACACAGGGCACCGGGCCCTTAGAGAGTTCCATGGAAAATCCCCCGCCCAGGGCCCCGGTATCCAAGTCTGTCCTTAGCACACTGTCTGTGCGGGGCTGAGAGTGCTGCTGGGCAGTGTGGCCTAGGGGAAATCGCGCGGTCCTCTGAGTGGCAGGGAGGGCTTCTGTTTCCATGGACAGGTGCGCAGGGACCCTGTGAAACTGCTGTGACCTCTCAAGGGCGGGTCACCTGACCCCTCCAGGGTGGGACAGGTGACCTCCCAAGGCTGGGTCACGAGACCCCAAAAGGGTGGGTCACGTGACCCCAAAAGGGTGGGTCATGAAACCCCTCAAGTGTGGGTCACGTGACCCCTCAGGGGTGGGTCACGAGACCCCCCAGGGGTGGGTCACGTGACCCCTCAGGGGTGCGTCACGAGACCCCCCAGGGTTGGGTCACGTGACCCCGCAGGTGTGGGTCACGTGACCCCTCAGGGGTGGGTCACGTGGCCCCTCAAGGGTGGGTCACGAGACCCCTCAGGGGTGGGTCACGTGACCCCTCAAGGGTGGGTCACGAGACCCCCCAGGGGTGGGTCACGTGACCACTCAGGGGTGCGTCACGAGACCCCCCGGGGGTGGGTCACGTGACCCCTCAAGGGTGGGTCAGGAGACACCTCAAGGGTGGGCCCCGTGACCCGAGGGAGGCCTGTTGTGGGGAGCCTGAGTGCGCACGCGCGGCCCACGTATAGGCCCGAAAGGAGCCAGCCGCGGCTCGGAGAAAAGCCATGTCCTGGGGGCTTCCCCGTGTTCCTCCACTCCTCAAGGAGGACCCCTTTACGGATGGAAGAAAAGTGGGATCTTCGCAGTGGTGGGTTCGGGCCAGAGGGGTCTGCGGGTTTGCCTGCACGAACGCCAGGTGCTCGCACAACGAGCCCAGGTTTTTGAGCCCCGTGGAGGCAGAGGGCTGCTTATTGCTGGATGATAGTGTCCTGCAGGGTTAAGGGATGGCGTGGGCACTCCCAGGGCGACAGAGGGCACCTGGCCTTTAGAGAGTTCCCTGGAAAATTCCCCCCCCCAGGCCCCTGGTCCACAAGTCTATCCTGCGCACAGTGTCTGTGCGAGGCTGGGAGTGCTTCTGGGGAGTGTTCCCCAGCGGAAATCGCGTGGTCCTTTAGGTGACAGGGAGGGCTCCTGTGTCCTCGGACAGGTGCCCAGGGACCCTGTGGAACTGCTGTGACCTCTAAAGGATGGGTCAGGTGAGCCGAGGAAGGCGTGTGCTTGGGAGCCTGAGTGCGCATGCGCGGCCCACGTATAGGCCCGAAACGAGCCAGCCGCGGCTCGGAGAAAAGCCATCTCCTGGGGGCCTCCCCATGTTCCTCCACTCCCCAGGGAGGGCCCCTTTACGGATGGAAGAAAAGGGGGATCTTCGCAGTGGTGGGTTCGGGCCAGAGGGGTCTGGGTGTTTGCCTCCACGTACGCCAGGTGCCCGCACACCGGGCCCAGGTGTTTGAGCCCCGTGGAGGCAGACGGCTGCTTATTGCTGGATGCAAGTGTCCTGCGGGGTCAAGGAAGGGCATGGGCACTCCCGGGCGACACAGGGCACCGGGCCCTTAGAGAGTTCCAAGGAAAATCCCCCGCCCAGGGCCCCGGTATCCAAGTCTGTCCTTAGCACACTGTCTGTGCGGGGCTGAGAGTGCTGCTGGGCAGTGTGGCCTAGGGGAAATCGCGCGGTCCTCTGAGTGGCAGGGAGGGCTTCTGTTTCCATGGACAGGTGCGCAGAGACCCTGTGAAACTGCTGTGACCTCTCAAGGGCGGGTCACCTGACCCCTCAAGGGTGGGACAAGTGACCTCCCAAGGCTGGGTCACGAGACCCCAAAAGGGTGGGTCACGTGACCCCAAAAGGGTGGGTCACGAAACCCCTCAAGGGTGGGTCATGTGACCCCTCAGGGGTGGGTCACGAGACCCCCCAGGGGTGGGTCACGTGACCCCTCAGGGGTGCGTCACGAGACCCCCCAGGGGTGGGTAACGTGACCCCGCAGGTGTGGGTCACGTGACCCCTCAGGGGTGCGTCACGAGACACCCCAGGGGTGCGTCACGTGACCCCTCAGGGGTGCGTCACGAGACCCCCCGGGGGTGGGTCACGTGACCCCTCAAGGGTGGGTCAGGAGACACCTCAAGGGTGGGCCCCGTGACCCGAGGGAGGCCTGTTGTGGGGAGCCTGAGTGCGCACGCGCGGCCCACGTATAGGCCCGAAAGGAGCCAGCCGCGGCTCGGAGAAAAGCCATCTCCTGGGGGCTTCCCCGTGTTCCTCCACTCCTCAAGGAGGACCCCTTTACGGATGGAAGAAAAGTGGGATCTTCGCAGTGGTGGGTTCGGGCCAGAGGGGTCTGCGGGTTTGCCTGCACGAACGCCAGGTGCTCGCACAACGGGCCCAGGTTTTTGAGCCCCGTGGAGGCAGAGGGCTGCTTATTGCTGGATGATAGTGTCCTGCAGGGTTAAGGGATGGCGTGGGCACTCCCAGGGCGACAGAGGGCACCTGGCCTTTAGCGAGTTCCCTGGAAAATTCCCCCCCCCAGGCCCCTGGTCCACAAGTCTATCCTGCGCACAGTGTCTGTGCGAGGCTGGGAGTGCTTCTGGGGAGTGTTCCCCAGCGGAAATCGCGTGGTCCTTTAGGTGACAGGGAGGGCTCCTGTGTCCACGGACAGGTGCCCAGGGACCCTGTGGAACTGCTGTGACCTCTAAAGGGTGGGTCAGGTGAGCCGAGGAAGGCGTGTGCTTGGTAGCCTGAGTGCGCATGCGCGGCCCACGTATAGGCCCGAAACGAGCCAGCCGCGGCTCGGAGAAAAGCCATCTCCTGGGGGCCTCCCCATGTTCCTCCACTCCCCAGGGAGGGCCCCTTTACGGATGGAAGAAAAGGGGGATCTTCGCAGTGGTGGGTTCGGGCCAGAGGGGTCTGGGGGTTTGCCTCCACGTACGCCAGGTGCCCGCACACCGGGCCCAGGTGTTTGAGCCCCGTGGAGGCAGACGGCTTCTTATTGCTGGATGCAAGTGTCCTGCGGGGTCAAGGAAGGGCATGGGCACTCCCGGGCGACACAGGGCACCGGGCCCTTAGAGAGTTCCATGGAAAATCCCCCGCCCAGGGCCCCGGTATCCAAGTCTGTCCTTAGCACACTGTCTGTGCGGGGCTGAGAGTGCTGCTGGGCAGTGTGGCCTAGGGGAAATCGCGCGGTCCTCTGAGTGGCAGGGAGGGCTTCTGTGTCCATGGACAGGTGCGCAGGGACCCTGTGAAACTGCTGTGACCTCTCAAGGGCGGGTCACCTGACCCCTCCAGGGTGGGACAGGTGACCTCCCAAGGGTGGGTCACGAGACCCCGAAAGGGTGGGTCACGTGACCCCAAAAGGGTGGGTCACGAAACCCCTCAAGGGTGGGTCACGTGACCCCTCAGGGGTGCGTCACGAGACCCCCCAGGGGTGGGTCACGTGACCCCGCAGGTGTAGGTCACGTGACCCCTCAGGGGTGGGTCACGTGACCCCTCAAGTGTGGGTCACGAGACCCCCCAGGTGTGGGGTCACGTGACCCCTCAGGGGTGCGTCACGAGACCCCCCGGGGGTGGGTCACTTGACCCCTCAAGGGTGGGTCAGGAGACACCTCAAGGGTGGGCCCCGTGACCCGAGGGAGGCCTGTTGTGGGGAGCCTGAGTGCGCACGCGCGGCCCACGTATAGGCCCGAAAGGAGCCAGCCGCGGCTCGGAGAAAAGCCATCTCCTGGGGGCTTCCCCGTGTTCCTCCACTCCTCAAGGAGGACCCCTTTACGGATGGAAGAAAAGTGGGATCTTCGCAGTGGTGGGTTCGGGCCAGAGGGGTCTGCGGGTTTGCCTGCACGAACGCCAGGTGCTCGCACAACGGGCCCAGGTTTTTGAGCCCCGTGGAGGCAGAGGGCTGCTTATTGCTGGATGATAGTGTCCTGCAGGGTTAAGGGATGGCGTGGGCACTCCCAGGGCGACAGAGGGCACCTGGCCTTTAGCGAGTTCCCTGGAAAATTCCCCCCCCCAGGCCCCTGGTCCACAAGTCTATCCTGCGCACAGTGTCTGTGCGAGGCTGGGAGTGCTTCTGGGGAGTGTTCCCCAGCGGAAATCGCGTGGTCCTTTAGGTGACAGGGAGGGCTCCTGTGTCCTCGGACAGGTGCCCAGGGACCCTGTGGAACTGCTGTGACCTCTAAAGGATGGGTCAGGTGAGCCGAGGAAGGCGTGTGCTTGGGAGCCTGAGTGCGCATGCGCGGCCCACGTATAGGCCCGAAACGAGCCAGCCGCGGCTCGGAGAAAAGCCATCTCCTGGGGGCCTCCCCATGTTCCTCCACTCCCCAGGGAGGGCCCCTTTACGGATGGAAGAAAAGGGGGATCTTCGCAGTGGTGGGTTCGGGCCAGAGGGGTCTGGGGGTTTGCCTCCACGTACGCCAGGTGCCCGCACACCGGGCCCAGGTGTTTGAGCCCCGTGGAGGCAGACGGCTGCTTATTGCTGGATGCAAGTGTCCTGCGGGGTCAAGGAAGGGCATGGGCACTCCCGGGCGACACAGGGCACCGGGCCCTTAGAGAGTTCCATGGAAAATCCCCCGCCCAGGGCCCCGGTATCCAAGTCTGTCCTTAGCACACTGTCTGTGCGGGGCTGAGAGTGCTGCTGGGCAGTGTGGCCTAGGGGAAATCGCGCGGTCCTCTGAGTGGCAGGGAGGGCTTCTGTGTCCATGGACAGGTGCACAGGGACCCTGTGAAACTGCTGTGACCTCTCAAGGGCGGGTCACCTGACCCCTCCAGGGTGGGACAGGTGACCTCCCAAGGGTGGGTCACGAGACCCCGAAAGGGTGGGTCAAGTGACCCCAAAAGGGGTGGGTCACGAAACCCCTCAAGGGTGGGTCACGTGACCCCTCAGGGGTGCGTCACGAGACCCCCCAGGGGTGGGTCACGTGACCCCGCAGGTGTGGGTCACGTGACCCCTCAGGGGTGGGTCACGTGACCCCTCAAGTGTGGGTCACGAGACCCCCCAGGTGTGGGTCACGTGACCCCTCAGGGGTGCGTCACGAGACCCCCCGGGGGTGGGTCACTTGACCCCTCAAGGGTGGGTCAGGAGACACCTCAAGGGTGGGCCCCGTGACCCGAGGGAGGCCTGTTGTGGGGAGCCTGAGTGCGCACGCGCGGCCCACGTATAGGCCCGAAAGGAGCCAGCCGCGGCTCGGAGAAAAGCCATCTCCTGGGGTCCTCCCCGTGTTCCTCCACTCCTCAAGGAGGACCCCTTTACGGATGGAAGAAAAGTGGGATCTTCGCAGTCGTGGTTTCGGGCCAGAGGGGTCTGCGGGTTTGCCTGTACGAACGCCAGGTGCTCGCACAACGGGCCCAGGTGTTTGAGCCCCGTGGAGGCAGAGGGCTGCTTATTGCTGGATGATAGTGTCCTGCAGGGTTAAGGGATGGCGTGGGCACTCCCAGGGCGACAGAGGGCACCTGGCCTTTAGAGAGTTCCCTGGAAAATTCCCCCCCCCCAGGCCCCTGGTCCACAAGTCTATCCTGCGCACAGTGTCTGTGCGAGGCTGGGAGTGCTTCTGGGGAGTGTTCCCCAGCGGAAATCGCGTGGTCCTTTAGGTGACAGGGAGGGCTCCTGTGTCCTCGGACAGGTGCCCAGGGACCCTGTGGAACTGCTGTGACCTCTAAAGGATGGGTCAGGTGAGCCGAGGAAGGCGTGTGCTTGGGAGCCTGAGTGCGCATGCGCGGCCCACGTATAGGCCCGAAACGAGCCAGCCGTGGCTCGGAGAAAAGCCATCTCCTGGGGGCCTCCCCATGTTCCTCCACTCCCCAGGGAGGGCCCCTTTACGGATGGAAGAAAAGGGGGATCTTCGCAGTGGTGGGTTCGGGCCAGAGGGGTCTGGGGGTTTGCCTCCACGTACGCCAGGTGCCCGCACACCGGGCCCAGGTGTTTGAGCCCCGTGGAGGCAGACGGCTTCTTATTGCTGGATGCAAGTGTCCTGCGGGGTCAAGGAAGGGCATGGGCACTCCCGGGCGACACAGGGCACCGGGCCCTTAGAGAGTTCCATGGAAAATCCCCCGCCCAGGGCCCCGGTATCCAAGTCTGTCCTTAGCACACTGTCTGTGCGGGGCTGAGAGTGCTGCTGGGCAGTGTGGCCTAGGGGAAATCGCGCGGTCCTCTGAGTGGCAGGGAGGGCTTCTGTGTCCATGGACAGGTGCGCAGGGACCCTGTGAAACTGCTGTGACCTCTCAAGGGCGGGTCACCTGACCCCTCCATGGTGGGACAGGTGACCTCCCAAGGGTGGGTCACGAGACCCCGAAAGGGTGGGTCACGTGACCCCAAAAGGGTGGGTCACGAAACCCCTCAAGGGTGGGTCACGTGACCCCTCAGGGGTGCGTCACGAGACCCCCCAGGGGTGGGTCACGTGACCCCGCAGGTGTGGGTCACGTGACCCCTCAGGGGTGGGTCACGTGACCCCTCAAGTGTGGGTCACGAGACCCCCCAGGTGTGGGTCACGTGACCCCTCAGGGGTGCGTCACGAGACCCCCCGGGGGTGGGTCACTTGACCCCTCAAGGGTGGGTCAGGAGACACCTCAAGGGTGGGCCCCGTGACCCGAGGGAGGCCTGTTGTGGGGAGCCTGAGTGCGCACGCGCGGCCCACGT
>NW_026527342.1:0-66517 GCF_022682495.2 Desmodus rotundus
CCATGGAGCTCGGACACATGGGGCCGGGGTGCGAGCAACTGGCCTACGTGGCGGCAAACCCGCAGACCCCTCCGTCCCGTCCCCACCACCGCGAAGATCCCCCTGTTCTTCCATCCGTAAAGGGGTCCCCCTTTACGGATGGAAGAACAGGGGGGAGGCCCCCAGGAGATGGCTTTTGTCCGAGCAGCGGCTGGGTGGTTTCGGGCCAGGAGGCGGGGCCGCGCAGGCGCAAGCAGGCCCCCCCACCCCACGAGCATCCCTCCCGGGCAACGGGCCCCCCCCCCCCCCTTGAGATATCAGGCCAGGTTCACAGGGTCCCCGGGCTGCTGTCAGAGTTAAGGGAAGCCCTCCCTGCCACCCACAGGACCAAGCGTTTTCCCCCGTGGACCACACGTCCCAGCAGCTCTCCCACCCCCGCAGAGGCAGAGTGCCCGGGAAGAACTAGGGACGTGGGGCCGGGAAGAGGGGCCGGGAAGAGGGGCCGGCCACGGTTCCGCGCCAGGTGGAGCGGGTCCGGGCGGGCGGATCCCTGGTCAACGGACCGGTTCTCCCGTCGGGAGTCGGGCCTGTGCCCCTGCTGGGAGGCCAAGAGCCTTGCTTCGCCTGCAACGCCCCCACCCTGCCACAAGGCGGCAGACTTGGACCCAGCCGCTTCAACCCTCCAGTCTCTGCTGAACCACCCAAAAATGGAGTGTGACCGCTGCGACCTCAGTCCCCCAGAGCTCCAACCCCCACCTCTGTGAGGGAATCGGCGGCCTCCTGTCCTTGGCGTCCGCAAGAGGCATTCACCTGCGGTGAACCTGGGCCTCGGGCGAGCAGGGCCAGGCCCCATGGTAGGAGCCCGGGGAGGCAATGGCAGCCTCTGCGGCCAGGCCTCGGGCTCTCCCCGGGGCTCTCTCGGGGCACGGGCACCGTCTCTCGCCTTGAGAGTGCCCACGCCGTCCCTTGAGCCCCGCGAGACACCTGCTTCCCGTGATGAGAGGCCCGCTGCCTCCGTGGAGCTTGGAACTCTGGGGCCGGGCTGCGGGTCACTGGGCTAAGTGGCTGGAAAGGCGCAGACCCCTCCGTCCCGACCGCCCCACTGCGAAGGACAGGGGGCAGGCCCCCAGGAGATGGCTTTGGTCGAGCCGCGGCTGGCCGGTTTCGGGCCAAGACGCGGGACCCGGCAGGCTCAGGGCAGGCAGCCCCACCAGAAGCCTCCCTCGGGGCAACGGGCCCCACCCTGGACATATCAGGCCTGCTCCACAGGGTCCCTGGGGTCGTGTCCGTGGAACTGGAAGCTCTCCCCGCCACCCGGAGGTCCGTTCCTTTTCCCGTGGACCACACTTGCCAGCCCGTCTCCCACCCCGGCACAGGCAGAGTGCCAGGGAACAACTAGGGACCTGGGGACGGGAAGAGGGGGCCGGCCACGGTTCCGCGCCAGGTGGGGCGGGCCCGGGCGGGCGGGACCCACGCCCAGGGACCCGGTCTCCCGGGGGGTCTCGGGCCTGAGACCTGCCTGCGGGGCTAAGAGTCTTTCTTGGCTCCAACGGGCCCACCCGGCCCCGAGGCGGCAAACTTGCACCGAGACGCTTCTACTCTCTAAAGTCTGGGCTCAACTTCGCCAGAAGGGACTGTGTCCGCTGCGACCTGGGTCCCACAGAGCTCGAACCCCCCTCCCCGTGAAGGCATCCGCGGCCCGTGGTCCTTGGTGTCCGCAAAAGGCATTCACCTGCGGAGAACCTGGGCCCAGGTGAGCGGGACCAGGCCCCACGGCAGGAGCCTGGGGAGGCCACTGGAGCCACGGGGGCCAGGGCTGGGCATTTTCCCGGGTGCTCTCTCGGGCCCCAGGCGCCCTCTCTCGCCCGGGGAGTGCCCACGCCGTCCCCTGACCCCCGCAGGACGCCTGCATCCCGCCATAAGCGGCCCACCTCCTCCATGGAGCTCGGACACATGGGGCCGGGGTGCGAGCAACTGGCCTACGTGGCGGCAAACCCGCAGACCCCTCCGTCCCGTCCCCACCACCGCGAAGATCCCCCTGTTCTTCCATCCGTAAAGGGGTCCCCCTTTACGGATGGAAGAACAGGGGGGAGGCCCCCAGGAGATGGCTTTTGTCCGAGCAGCGGCTGGGTGGTTTCGGGCCAGGAGGCGGGGCCGCGCAGGCGCAAGCAGGCCCCCCCACCCCACGAGCATCCCTCCCGGGCAACGGGCCCCCCCCCCCTCCCCTTGAGATATCAGGCCAGGTTCACAGGGTCCCCGGGCTGCTGTCAGAGTTCAGGGAAGCCCTCCCTGCCACCCACAGGACCAAGCGTTTTCCCCCGTGGACCACACGTCCCAGCAGCTCTCCCACCCCCGCAGAGGCAGAGTGCCCGGGAAGAACTAGGGACGTGGGGCCGGGAAGAGGGGCCGGGAAGAGGGGCCGGCCACGGTTCCGCGCCAGGTGGAGCGGGTCCGGGCGGGCGGGTCCCTGGTCAACGGACCGGTTCTCCCGTCGGGAGTCGGGCCTGTGCCCCTGCTGGGAGGCCAAGAGCCTTGCTTCGCCTGCAACGCCCCCACCCTGCCACAAGGCGGCAGACTTGGACCCAGCCGCTTCAACCCTCCAGTCTCTGCTGAACCACCCAAAAATGGAGTGTGACCGCTGCGACCTCAGTCCCCCAGAGCTCCAACCCCCACCTCTGTGAGGGAATCGGCGGCCTCCTGTCCTTGGCGTCCGCAAGAGGCATTCACCTGCGGTGAACCTGGGCCTCGGGCGAGCAGGGCCAGGCCCCATGGTAGGAGCCCGGGGAGGCAATGGCAGCCTCTGCGGCCAGGCCTCGGGCTCTCCCCGGGGCTCTCTCGGGGCACGGGCACCGTCTCTCGCCTTGAGAGTGCCCACGCCGTCCCTTGAGCCCCGCGAGACACCTGCTTCCCGTGATGAGAGGCCCGCTGCCTCCGTGGAGCTTGGAACTCTGGGGCCGGGCTGCGGGTCACTGGGCTAAGTGGCTGGAAAGGCGCAGACCCCTCCGTCCCGACCGCCCCACTGCGAAGGACAGGGGGCAGGCCCCCAGGAGATGGCTTTGGTCGAGCCGCGGCTGGCCGGTTTCGGGCCAAGACGCGGGACCCGGCAGGCTCAGGGCAGGCAGCCCCACCAGAAGCCTCCCTCGGGGCAACGGGCCCCACCCTGGACATATCAGGCCTGCTCCACAGGGTCCCTGGGGTCGTGTCCGTGGAACTGGAAGCTCTCCCCGCCACCCGGAGGTCCGTTCCTTTTCCCGTGGACCACACTTGCCAGCCCGTCTCCCACCCCGGCACAGGCAGAGTGCCAGGGAACAACTAGGGACCTGGGGACGGGAAGAGGGGGCCGGCCACGGTTCCGCGCCAGGTGGGGCGGGCCCGGGCGGGCGGGACCCACGCCCAGGGACCCGGTCTCCCGGGGGGTCTCGGGCCTGAGACCTGCCTGCGGGGCTAAGAGTCTTTCTTGGCTCCAACGGGCCCACCCGGCCCCGAGGCGGCAAACTTGCACCGAGACGCTTCTACTCTCTAAAGTCTGGGCTCAACTTCGCCAGAAGGGACTGTGTCCGCTGCGACCTGGGTCCCACAGAGCTCGAACCCCCCTCCCCGTGAAGGCATCCGCGGCCCGTGGTCCTTGGTGTCCGCAAAAGGCATTCACCTGCGGAGAACCTGGGCCCAGGTGAGCGGGACCAGGCCCCACGGCAGGAGCCTGGGGAGGCCACTGGAGCCACGGGGGCCAGGGCTGGGCATTTTCCCGGGTGCTCTCTCGGGTCCCAGGCGCCCTCTCTCGCCCGGGGAGTGCCCACGCCGTCCCCTGACCCCCGCAGGACGCCTGCATCCCGCCATAAGCGGCCCACCTCCTCCATGGAGCTCGGACACATGGGGCCGGGGTGCGAGCAACTGGCCTACGTGGCGGCAAACCCGCAGACCCCTCCGTCCCGTCCCCACCACCGCGAAGATCCCCCTGTTCTTCCATCCGTAAAGGGGTCCCCCTTTACGGATGGAAGAACAGGGGGGAGGCCCCCAGGAGATGGCTTTTGTCCGAGCAGCGGCTGGGTGGTTTCGGGCCAGGAGGCGGGGCCGCGCAGGCGCAAGCAGGCCCCCCCACCCCACGAGCATCCCTCCCGGGCAACGGGCCCCCCCCCCTCCCCTTGAGATATCAGGCCAGGTTCACAGGGTCCCCGGGCTGCTGTCAGAGTTAAGGGAAGCCCTCCCTGCCACCCACAGGACCAAGCGTTTTCCCCCGTGGACCACACGTCCCAGCAGCTCTCCCACCCCCGCAGAGGCAGAGTGCCCGGGAAGAACTAGGGACGTGGGGCCGGGAAGAGGGGCCGGGAAGAGGGGCCGGCCACGGTTCCGCGCCAGGTGGAGCGGGTCCGGGCGGGCGGATCCCTGGTCAACGGACTGGTTCTCCCGTCGGGAGTCGGGCCTGTGCCCCTGCTGGGAGGCCAAGAGCCTTGCTTCGCCTGCAACGCCCCCACCCTGCCACAAGGCGGCAGACTTGGACCCAGCCGCTTCAACCCTCCAGTCTCTGCTGAACCACCCAAAAATGGAGTGTGACCGCTGCGACCTCAGTCCCCCAGAGCTCCAACCCCCACCTCTGTGAGGGAATCGGCGGCCTCCTGTCCTTGGCGTCCGCAAGAGGCATTCACCTGCGGTGAACCTGGGCCTCGGGCGAGCAGGGCCAGGCCCCATGGTAGGAGCCCGGGGAGGCAATGGCAGCCTCTGCGGCCAGGCCTCGGGCTCTCCCCGGGGCTCTCTCGGGGCACGGGCACCGTCTCTCGCCTTGAGAGTGCCCACGCCGCCCTTGAGCCCCGCGAGACACCTGCTTCCCGTGATGAGAGGCCCGCTGCCTCCGTGGAGCTTGGAACTCTGGGGCCGGGCTGCGGGTCACTGGGCTAAGTGGCTGGAAAGGCGCAGACCCCTCCGTCCCGACCGCCCCACTGCGAAGGACAGGGGGCAGGCCCCCAGGAGATGGCTTTGGTCGAGCCGCGGCTGGCCGGTTTCGGGCCAAGACGCGGGACCCGGCAGGCTCAGGGCAGGCAGCCCCACCAGAAGCCTCCCTCGGGGCAACGGGCCCCACCCTGGACATATCAGGCCTGCTCCACAGGGTCCCTGGGGTCGTGTCCGTGGAACTGGAAGCTCTCCCCGCCACCCGGAGGTCCGTTCCTTTTCCCGTGGACCACACTTGCCAGCCCGTCTCCCACCCCGGCACAGGCAGAGTGCCAGGGAACAACTAGGGACCTGGGGACGGGAAGAGGGGGCCGGCCACGGTTCCGCGCCAGGTGGGGCGGGCCCGGGCGGGCGGGACCCACGCCCAGGGACCCGGTCTCCCGGGGGGTCTCGGGCCTGAGACCTGCCTGCGGGGCTAAGAGTCTTTCTTGGCTCCAACGGGCCCACCCGGCCCCGAGGCGGCAAACTTGCACCGAGACGCTTCTACTCTCTAAAGTCTGGGCTCCACTTCGCCAGAAGGGGCTGTGTCCGCTGCGACCCGGGTCCCACAGAGCTCGAACCCCCCTCCCCGTGAAGGCATCCGCGGCCCGTGGTCCTTGGTGTCCGCAAAAGGCATTCACCTGCGGAGAACCTGGGCCCAGGTGAGCGGGACCAGGCCCCACGGCAGGAGCCTGGGGAGGCCACTGGAGCCACGGGGGCCAGGGCTGGGCATTTTCCCGGGTGCTCTCTCGGGTCCCAGGCGCCCTCTCTCGCCCGGGGAGTGCCCACGCCGTCCCCTGACCCCCGCAGGACGCCTGCATCCCGCCATAAGCGGCCCACCTCCTCCATGGAGCTCGGACACATGGGGCCGGGGTGCGAGCAACTGGCCTACGTGGCGGCAAACCCGCAGACCCCTCCGTCCCGTCCCCACCACCGCGAAGATCCCCCTGTTCTTCCATCCGTAAAGGGGTCCCCCTTTACGGATGGAAGAACAGGGGGGAGGCCCCCAGGAGATGGCTTTTGTCCGAGCAGCGGCTGGGTGGTTTCGGGCCAGGAGGCGGGGCCGCGCAGGCGCAAGCAGGCCCCCCCACCCCACGAGCATCCCTCCCGGGCAACGGGCCCCCCCCCTCCCCTTGAGATATCAGGCCAGGTTCACAGGGTCCCCGGGCTGCTGTCAGAGTTAAGGGAAGCCCTCCCTGCCACCCACAGGACCAAGCGTTTTCCCCCGTGGACCACACGTCCCAGCAGCTCTCCCACCCCCGCAGAGGCAGAGTGCCCGGGAAGAACTAGGGACGTGGGGCCGGGAAGAGGGGCCGGGAAGAGGGGCCGGCCACGGTTCCGCGCCAGGTGGAGCGGGTCCGGGCGGGCGGGTCCCTGGTCAACGGACCGGTTCTCCCGTCGGGAGTCGGGCCTGTGCCCCTGCTGGGAGGCCAAGAGCCTTGCTTCGCCTGCAACGCCCCCACCCTGCCACAAGGCGGCAGACTTGGACCCAGCCGCTTCAACCCTCCAGTCTCTGCTGAACCACCCAAAAATGGAGTGTGACCGCTGCGACCTCAGTCCCCCAGAGCTCCAACCCCCACCTCTGTGAGGGAATCGGCGGCCTCCTGTCCTTGGCGTCCGCAAGAGGCATTCACCTGCGGTGAACCTGGGCCTCGGGCGAGCAGGGCCAGGCCCCATGGTAGGAGCCCGGGGAGGCAATGGCAGCCTCTGCGGCCAGGCCTCGGGCTCTCCCCGGGGCTCTCTCGGGGCACGGGCACCGTCTCTCGCCTTGAGAGTGCCCACGCCGCCCTTGAGCCCCGCGAGACACCTGCTTCCCGTGATGAGAGGCCCGCTGCCTCCGTGGAGCTTGGAACTCTGGGGCCGGGCTGCGGGTCACTGGGCTAAGTGGCTGGAAAGGCGCAGACCCCTCCGTCCCGACCGCCCCACTGCGAAGGACAGGGGGCAGGCCCCCAGGAGATGGCTTTGGTCGAGCCGCGGCTGGCCGGTTTCGGGCCAAGACGCGGGACCCGGCAGGCTCAGGGCAGGCAGCCCCACCAGAAGCCTCCCTCGGGGCAACGGGCCCCACCCTGGACATATCAGGCCTGCTCCACAGGGTCCCTGGGGTCGTGTCCGTGGAACTGGAAGCTCTCCCCGCCACCCGGAGGTCCGTTCCTTTTCCCGTGGACCACACTTGCCAGCCCGTCTCCCACCCCGGCACAGGCAGAGTGCCAGGGAACAACTAGGGACCTGGGGACGGGAAGAGGGGGCCGGCCACGGTTCCGCGCCAGGTGGGGCGGGCCCGGGCGGGCGGGACCCACGCCCAGGGACCCGGTCTCCCGGGGGGTCTCGGGCCTGAGACCTGCCTGCGGGGCTAAGAGTCTTTCTTGGCTCCAACGGGCCCACCCGGCCCCGAGGCGGCAAACTTGCACCGAGACGCTTCTACTCTCTAAAGTCTGGGCTCAACTTCGCCAGAAGGGACTGTGTCCGCTGCGACCTGGGTCCCACAGAGCTCGAACCCCCCTCCCCGTGAAGGCATCCGCGGCCCGTGGTCCTTGGTGTCCGCAAAAGGCATTCACCTGCGGAGAACCTGGGCCCAGGTGAGCGGGACCAGGCCCCACGGCAGGAGCCTGGGGAGGCCACTGGAGCCACGGGGGCCAGGGCTGGGCATTTTCCCGGGTGCTCTCTCGGGTCCCAGGCGCCCTCTCTCGCCCGGGGAGTGCCCACGCCGTCCCCTGACCCCCGCAGGACGCCTGCATCCCGCCATAAGCGGCCCACCTCCTCCATGGAGCTCGGACACATGGGGCCGGGGTGCGAGCAACTGGCCTACGTGGCGGCAAACCCGCAGACCCCTCCGTCCCGTCCCCACCACCGCGAAGATCCCCCTGTTCTTCCATCCGTAAAGGGGTCCCCCTTTACGGATGGAAGAACAGGGGGGAGGCCCCCAGGAGATGGCTTTTGTCCGAGCAGCGGCTGAGTGGTTTCGGGCCAGGAGGCGGGGCCGCGCAGGCGCAAGCAGGCCCCCCCACCCCACGAGCATCCCTCCCGGGCAACGGGCCCCCCCCCCCTCCCCTTGAGATATCAGGCCAGGTTCACAGGGTCCCCGGGCTGCTGTCAGAGTTAAGGGAAGCCCTCCCTGCCACCCACAGGACCAAGCGTTTTCCCCCGTGGACCACACGTCCCAGCAGCTCTCCCACCCCCGCAGAGGCAGAGTGCCCGGGAAGAACTAGGGACGTGGGGCCGGGAAGAGGGGCCGGGAAGAGGGGCCGGCCACGGTTCCGCGCCAGGTGGAGCGGGTCCGGGCGGGCGGGTCCCTGGTCAACGGACCGGTTCTCCCGTCGGGAGTCGGGCCTGTGCCCCTGCTGGGAGCACAAGAGCCTTGCTTCGCCTGCAACGCCCCCACCCTGCCACAAGGCGGCAGACTTGGACCCAGCCGCTTCAACCCTCCAGTCTCTGCTGAACCACCCAAAAATGGAGTGTGACCGCTGCGACCTCAGTCCCCCAGAGCTCCAACCCCCACCTCTGTGAGGGAATCGGCGGCCTCCTGTCCTTGGCGTCCGCAAGAGGCATTCACCTGCGGTGAACCTGGGCCTCGGGCGAGCAGGGCCAGGCCCCATGGTAGGAGCCCGGGGAGGCAATGGCAGCCTCTGCGGCCAGGCCTCGGGCTCTCCCCGGGGCTCTCTCGGGGCACGGGCACCGTCTCTCGCCTTGAGAGTGCCCACGCCGTCCCTTGAGCCCCGCGAGACACCTGCTTCCCGTGATGAGAGGCCCGCTGCCTCCGTGGAGCTTGGAACTCTGGGGCCGGGCTGCGGGTCACTGGGCTAAGTGGCTGGAAAGGCGCAGACCCCTCCGTCCCGACCGCCCCACTGCGAAGGACAGGGGGCAGGCCCCCAGGAGATGGCTTTGGTCGAGCCGCGGCTGGCCGGTTTCGGGCCAAGACGCGGGACCCGGCAGGCTCAGGGCAGGCAGCCCCACCAGAAGCCTCCCTCGGGGCAACGGGCCCCACCCTGGACATATCAGGCCTGCTCCACAGGGTCCCTGGGGTCGTGTCCGTGGAACTGGAAGCTCTCCCCGCCACCCGGAGGTCCGTTCCTTTTCCCGTGGACCACACTTGCCAGCCCGTCTCCCACCCCGGCACAGGCAGAGTGCCAGGGAACAACTAGGGACCTGGGGACGGGAAGAGGGGGCCGGCCACGGTTCCGCGCCAGGTGGGGCGGGCCCGGGCGGGCGGGACCCACGCCCAGGGACCCGGTCTCCCGGGGGGTCTCGGGCCTGAGACCTGCCTGCGGGGCTAAGAGTCTTTCTTGGCTCCAACGGGCCCACCCGGCCCCGAGGCGGCAAACTTGCACCGAGACGCTTCTACTCTCTAAAGTCTGGGCTCAACTTCGCCAGAAGGGACTGTGTCCGCTGCGACCTGGGTCCCACAGAGCTCGAACCCCCCTCCCCGTGAAGGCATCCGCGGCCCGTGGTCCTTGGTGTCCGCAAAAGGCATTCACCTGCGGAGAACCTGGGCCCAGGTGAGCGGGACCAGGCCCCACGGCAGGAGCCTGGGGAGGCCACTGGAGCCACGGGGGCCAGGGCTGGGCATTTTCCCGGGTGCTCTCTCGGGCCCCAGGCGCCCTCTCTCGCCCGGGGAGTGCCCACGCCGTCCCCTGACCCCCGCAGGACGCCTGCATCCCGCCATAAGCGGCCCACCTCCTCCATGGAGCTCGGACACATGGGGCCGGGGTGCGAGCAACTGGCCTACGTGGCGGCAAACCCGCAGACCCCTCCGTCCCGTCCCCACCACCGCGAAGATCCCCCTGTTCTTCCATCCGTAAAGGGGTCCCCCTTTACGGATGGAAGAACAGGGGGGAGGCCCCCAGGAGATGGCTTTTGTCCGAGCAGCGGCTGGGTGGTTTCGGGCCAGGAGGCGGGGCCGCGCAGGCGCAAGCAGGCCCCCCCACCCCACGAGCATCCCTCCCGGGCAACGGGCCCCCCCCCCCTCCCCTTGAGATATCAGGCCAGGTTCACAGGGTCCCCGGGCTGCTGTCAGAGTTCAGGGAAGCCCTTCCTGCCACCCACAGGACCAAGCGTTTTCCCCCGTGGACCACACGTCCCAGCAGCTCTCCCACCCCCGCAGAGGCAGAGTGCCCGGGAAGAACTAGGGACGTGGGGCCGGGAAGAGGGGCCGGGAAGAGGGGCCGGCCACGGTTCCGCGCCAGGTGGAGCGGGTCCGGGCGGGCGGGTCCCTGGTCAACGGACCGGTTCTCCCGTCGGGAGTCGGGCCTGTGCCCCTGCTGGGAGGCCAAGAGCCTTGCTTCGCCTGCAACGCCCCCACCCTGCCACAAGGCGGCAGACTTGGACCCAGCCGCTTCAACCCTCCAGTCTCTGCTGAACCACCCAAAAATGGAGTGTGACCGCTGCGACCTCAGTCCCCCAGAGCTCCAACCCCCACCTCTGTGAGGGAATCGGCGGCCTCCTGTCCTTGGCGTCCGCAAGAGGCATTCACCTGCGGTGAACCTGGGCCTCGGGCGAGCAGGGCCAGGCCCCATGGTAGGAGCCCGGGGAGGCAATGGCAGCCTCTGCGGCCAGGCCTCGGGCTCTCCCCGGGGCTCTCTCGGGGCACGGGCACCGTCTCTCGCCTTGAGAGTGCCCACGCCGTCCCTTGAGCCCCGCGAGACACCTGCTTCCCGTGATGAGAGGCCCGCTGCCTCCGTGGAGCTTGGAACTCTGGGGCCGGGCTGCGGGTCACTGGGCTAAGTGGCTGGAAAGGCGCAGACCCCTCCGTCCCGACCGCCCCACTGCGAAGGACAGGGGGCAGGCCCCCAGGAGATGGCTTTGGTCGAGCCGCGGCTGGCCGGTTTCGGGCCAAGACGCGGGACCCGGCAGGCTCAGGGCAGGCAGCCCCACCAGAAGCCTCCCTCGGGGCAACGGGCCCCACCCTGGACATATCAGGCCTGCTCCACAGGGTCCCTGGGGTCGTGTCCGTGGAACTGGAAGCTCTCCCCGCCACCCGGAGGTCCGTTCCTTTTCCCGTGGACCACACTTGCCAGCCCGTCTCCCACCCCGGCACAGGCAGAGTGCCAGGGAACAACTAGGGACCTGGGGACGGGAAGAGGGGGCCGGCCACGGTTCCGCGCCAGGTGGGGCGGGCCCGGGCGGGCGGGACCCACGCCCAGGGACCCGGTCTCCCGGGGGGTCTCGGGCCTGAGACCTGCCTGCGGGGCTAAGAGTCTTTCTTGGCTCCAACGGGCCCACCCGGCCCCGAGGCGGCAAACTTGCACCGAGACGCTTCTACTCTCTAAAGTCTGGGCTCAACTTCGCCAGAAGGGACTGTGTCCGCTGCGACCTGGGTCCCACAGAGCTCGAACCCCCCTCCCCGTGAAGGCATCCGCGGCCCGTGGTCCTTGGTGTCCGCAAAAGGCATTCACCTGCGGAGAACCTGGGCCCAGGTGAGCGGGACCAGGCCCCACGGCAGGAGCCTGGGGAGGCCACTGGAGCCACGGGGGCCAGGGCTGGGCATTTTCCCGGGTGCTCTCTCGGGTCCCAGGCGCCCTCTCTCGCCCGGGGAGTGCCCACGCCGTCCCCTGACCCCCGCAGGACGCCTGCATCCCGCCATAAGCGGCCCACCTCCTCCATGGAGCTCGGACACATGGGGCCGGGGTGCGAGCAACTGGCCTACGTGGCGGCAAACCCGCAGACCCCTCCGTCCCGTCCCCACCACCGCGAAGATCCCCCTGTTCTTCCATCCGTAAAGGGGTCCCCCTTTACGGATGGAAGAACAGGGGGGAGGCCCCCAGGAGATGGCTTTTGTCCGAGCAGCGGCTGGGTGGTTTCGGGCCAGGAGGCGGGGCCGCGCAGGCGCAAGCAGGCCCCCCCACCCCACGAGCATCCCTCCCGGGCAACGGGCCCCCCCCCCCCTCCCCTTGAGATATCAGGCCAGGTTCACAGGGTCCCCGGGCTGCTGTCAGAGTTAAGGGAAGCCCTCCCTGCCACCCACAGGACCAAGCGTTTTCCCCCGTGGACCACACGTCCCAGCAGCTCTCCCACCCCCGCAGAGGCAGAGTGCCCGGGAAGAACTAGGGACGTGGGGCCGGGAAGAGGGGCCGGGAAGAGGGGCCGGCCACGGTTCCGCGCCAGGTGGAGCGGGTCCGGGCGGGCGGGTCCCTGGTCAACGGACCGGTTCTCCCGTCGGGAGTCGGGCCTGTGCCCCTGCTGGGAGGCCAAGAGCCTTGCTTCGCCTGCAACGCCCCCACCCTGCCACAAGGCGGCAGACTTGGACCCAGCCGCTTCAACCCTCCAGTCTCTGCTGAACCACCCAAAAATGGAGTGTGACCGCTGCGACCTCAGTCCCCCAGAGCTCCAACCCCCACCTCTGTGAGGGAATCGGCGGCCTCCTGTCCTTGGCGTCCGCAAGAGGCATTCACCTGCGGTGAACCTGGGCCTCGGGCGAGCAGGGCCAGGCCCCATGGTAGGAGCCCGGGGAGGCAATGGCAGCCTCTGCGGCCAGGCCTCGGGCTCTCCCCGGGGCTCTCTCGGGGCACGGGCACCGTCTCTCGCCTTGAGAGCGCCCACGCCGTCCCTTGAGCCCCGCGAGACACCTGCTTCCCGTGATGAGAGGCCCGCTGCCTCCGTGGAGCTTGGAACTCTGGGGCCGGGCTGCGGGTCACTGGGCTAAGTGGCTGGAAAGGCGCAGACCCCTCCGTCCCGACCGCCCCACTGCGAAGGACAGGGGGCAGGCCCCCAGGAGATGGCTTTGGTCGAGCCGCGGCTGGCCGGTTTCGGGCCAAGACGCGGGACCCGGCAGGCTCAGGGCAGGCAGCCCCACCAGAAGCCTCCCTCGGGGCAACGGGCCCCACCCTGGACATATCAGGCCTGCTCCACAGGGTCCCTGGGGTCGTGTCCGTGGAACTGGAAGCTCTCCCCGCCACCCGGAGGTCCGTTCCTTTTCCCGTGGACCACACTTGCCAGCCCGTCTCCCACCCCGGCACAGGCAGAGTGCCAGGGAACAACTAGGGACCTGGGGACGGGAAGAGGGGGCCGGCCACGGTTCCGCGCCAGGTGGGGCGGGCCCGGGCGGGCGGGACCCACGCCCAGGGACCCGGTCTCCCGGGGGGTCTCGGGCCTGAGACCTGCCTGCGGGGCTAAGAGTCTTTCTTGGCTCCAACGGGCCCACCCGGCCCCGAGGCGGCAAACTTGCACCGAGACGCTTCTACTCTCTAAAGTCTGGGCTCAACTTCGCCAGAAGGGACTGTGTCCGCTGCGACCTGGGTCCCACAGAGCTCGAACCCCCCTCCCCGTGAAGGCATCCGCGGCCCGTGGTCCTTGGTGTCCGCAAAAGGCATTCACCTGCGGAGAACCTGGGCCCAGGTGAGCGGGACCAGGCCCCACGGCAGGAGCCTGGGGAGGCCACTGGAGCCACGGGGGCCAGGGCTGGGCATTTTCCCGGGTGCTCTCTCGGGTCCCAGGCGCCCTCTCTCGCCCGGGGAGTGCCCACGCCGTCCCCTGACCCCCGCAGGACGCCTGCATCCCGCCATAAGCGGCCCACCTCCTCCATGGAGCTCGGACACATGGGGCCGGGGTGCGAGCAACTGGCCTACGTGGCGGCAAACCCGCAGACCCCTCCGTCCCGTCCCCACCACCGCGAAGATCCCCCTGTTCTTCCATCCGTAAAGGGGTCCCCCTTTACGGATGGAAGAACAGGGGGGAGGCCCCCAGGAGATGGCTTTTGTCCGAGCAGCGGCTGGGTGGTTTCGGGCCAGGAGGCGGGGCCGCGCAGGCGCAAGCAGGCCCCCCCACCCCACGAGCATCCCTCCCGGGCAACGGGCCCCCCCCCTCCCCTTGAGATATCAGGCCAGGTTCACAGGGTCCCCGGGCTGCTGTCAGAGTTAAGGGAAGCCCTCCCTGCCACCCACAGGACCAAGCGTTTTCCCCCGTGGACCACACGTCCCAGCAGCTCTCCCACCCCCGCAGAGGCAGAGTGCCCGGGAAGAACTAGGGACGTGGGGCCGGGAAGAGGGGCCGGGAAGAGGGGCCGGCCACGGTTCCGCGCCAGGTGGAGCGGGTCCGGGCGGGCGGATCCCTGGTCAACGGACCGGTTCTCCCGTCGGGAGTCGGGCCTGTGCCCCTGCTGGGAGGCCAAGAGCCTTGCTTCGCCTGCAACGCCCCCACCCTGCCACAAGGCGGCAGACTTGGACCCAGCCGCTTCAACCCTCCAGTCTCTGCTGAACCACCCAAAAATGGAGTGTGACCGCTGCGACCTCAGTCCCCCAGAGCTCCAACCCCCACCTCTGTGAGGGAATCGGCGGCCTCCTGTCCTTGGCGTCCGCAAGAGGCATTCACCTGCGGTGAACCTGGGCCTCGGGCGAGCAGGGCCAGGCCCCATGGTAGGAGCCCGGGGAGGCAATGGCAGCCTCTGCGGCCAGGCCTCGGGCTCTCCCCGGGGCTCTCTCGGGGCACGGGCACCGTCTCTCGCCTTGAGAGTGCCCACGCCGTCCCTTGAGCCCCGCGAGACACCTGCTTCCCGTGATGAGAGGCCCGCTGCCTCCGTGGAGCTTGGAACTCTGGGGCCGGGCTGCGGGTCACTGGGCTAAGTGGCTGGAAAGGCGCAGACCCCTCCGTCCCGACCGCCCCACTGCGAAGGACAGGGGGCAGGCCCCCAGGAGATGGCTTTGGTCGAGCCGCGGCTGGCCGGTTTCGGGCCAAGACGCGGGACCCGGCAGGCTCAGGGCAGGCAGCCCCACCAGAAGCCTCCCTCGGGGCAACGGGCCCCACCCTGGACATATCAGGCCTGCTCCACAGGGTCCCTGGGGTCGTGTCCGTGGAACTGGAAGCTCTCCCCGCCACCCGGAGGTCCGTTCCTTTTCCCGTGGACCACACTTGCCAGCCCGTCTCCCACCCCGGCACAGGCAGAGTGCCAGGGAACAACTAGGGACCTGGGGTCGGGAAGAGGGGGCCGGCCACGGTTCCGCGCCAGGTGGGGCGGGCCCGGGCGGGCGGGACCCACGCCCAGGGACCCGGTCTCCCGGGGGGTCTCGGGCCTGAGACCTGCCTGCGGGGCTAAGAGTCTTTCTTGGCTCCAACGGGCCCACCCGGCCCCGAGGCGGCAAACTTGCACCGAGACGCTTCTACTCTCTAAAGTCTGGGCTCAACTTCGCCAGAAGGGGCTGTGTCCGCTGCGACCTGGGTCCCACAGAGCTCGAACCCCCCTCCCCGTGAAGGCATCCGCGGCCCGTGGTCCTTGGTGTCCGCAAAAGGCATTCACCTGCGGAGAACCTGGGCCCAGGTGAGCGGGACCAGGCCCCACGGCAGGAGCCTGGGGAGGCCACTGGAGCCACGGGGGCCAGGGCTGGGCATTTTCCCGGGTGCTCTCTCGGGCCCCAGGCGCCCTCTCTCGCCCGGGGAGTGCCCACGCCGTCCCCTGACCCCCGCAGGACGCCTGCATCCCGCCATAAGCGGCCCACCTCCTCCATGGAGCTCGGACACATGGGGCCGGGGTGCGAGCAACTGGCCTACGTGGCGGCAAACCCGCAGACCCCTCCGTCCCGTCCCCACCACCGCGAAGATCCCCCTGTTCTTCCATCCGTAAAGGGGTCCCCCTTTACGGATGGAAGAACAGGGGGGAGGCCCCCAGGAGATGGCTTTTGTCCGAGCAGCGGCTGGGTGGTTTCGGGCCAGGAGGCGGGGCCGCGCAGGCGCAAGCAGGCCCCCCCACCCCACGAGCATCCCTCCCGGGCAACGGGCCCCCCCCCCCCCCTTGAGATATCAGGCCAGGTTCACAGGGTCCCCGGGCTGCTGTCAGAGTTAAGGGAAGCCCTCCCTGCCACCCACAGGACCAAGCGTTTTCCCCCGTGGACCACACGTCCCAGCAGCTCTCCCACCCCCGCAGAGGCAGAGTGCCCGGGAAGAACTAGGGACGTGGGGCCGGGAAGAGGGGCCGGGAAGAGGGGCCGGCCACGGTTCCGCGCCAGGTGGAGCGGGTCCGGGCGGGCGGATCCCTGGTCAACGGACCGGTTCTCCCGTCGGGAGTCGGGCCTGTGCCCCTGCTGGGAGGCCAAGAGCCTTGCTTCGCCTGCAACGCCCCCACCCTGCCACAAGGCGGCAGACTTGGACCCAGCCGCTTCAACCCTCCAGTCTCTGCTGAACCACCCAAAAATGGAGTGTGACCGCTGCGACCTCAGTCCCCCAGAGCTCCAACCCCCACCTCTGTGAGGGAATCGGCGGCCTCCTGTCCTTGGCGTCCGCAAGAGGCATTCACCTGCGGTGAACCTGGGCCTCGGGCGAGCAGGGCCAGGCCCCATGGTAGGAGCCCGGGGAGGCAATGGCAGCCTCTGCGGCCAGGCCTCGGGCTCTCCCCGGGGCTCTCTCGGGGCACGGGCACCGTCTCTCGCCTTGAGAGTGCCCACGCCGTCCCTTGAGCCCCGCGAGACACCTGCTTCCCGTGATGAGAGGCCCGCTGCCTCCGTGGAGCTTGGAACTCTGGGGCCGGGCTGCGGGTCACTGGGCTAAGTGGCTGGAAAGGCGCAGACCCCTCCGTCCCGACCGCCCCACTGCGAAGGACAGGGGGCAGGCCCCCAGGAGATGGCTTTGGTCGAGCCGCGGCTGGCCGGTTTCGGGCCAAGACGCGGGACCCGGCAGGCTCAGGGCAGGCAGCCCCACCAGAAGCCTCCCTCGGGGCAACGGGCCCCACCCTGGACATATCAGGCCTGCTCCACAGGGTCCCTGGGGTCGTGTCCGTGGAACTGGAAGCTCTCCCCGCCACCCGGAGGTCCGTTCCTTTTCCCGTGGACCACACTTGCCAGCCCGTCTCCCACCCCGGCACAGGCAGAGTGCCAGGGAACAACTAGGGACCTGGGGACGGGAAGAGGGGGCCGGCCACGGTTCCGCGCCAGGTGGGGCGGGCCCGGGCGGGCGGGACCCACGCCCAGGGACCCGGTCTCCCGGGGGGTCTCGGGCCTGAGACCTGCCTGCGGGGCTAAGAGTCTTTCTTGGCTCCAACGGGCCCACCCGGCCCCGAGGCGGCAAACTTGCACCGAGACGCTTCTACTCTCTAAAGTCTGGGCTCAACTTCGCCAGAAGGGACTGTGTCCGCTGCGACCTGGGTCCCACAGAGCTCGAACCCCCCTCCCCGTGAAGGCATCCGCGGCCCGTGGTCCTTGGTGTCCGCAAAAGGCATTCACCTGCGGAGAACCTGGGCCCAGGTGAGCGGGACCAGGCCCCACGGCAGGAGCCTGGGGAGGCCACTGGAGCCACGGGGGCCAGGGCTGGGCATTTTCCCGGGTGCTCTCTCGGGCCCCAGGCGCCCTCTCTCGCCCGGGGAGTGCCCACGCCGTCCCCTGACCCCCGCAGGACGCCTGCATCCCGCCATAAGCGGCCCACCTCCTCCATGGAGCTCGGACACATGGGGCCGGGGTGCGAGCAACTGGCCTACGTGGCGGCAAACCCGCAGACCCCTCCGTCCCGTCCCCACCACCGCGAAGATCCCCCTGTTCTTCCATCCGTAAAGGGGTCCCCCTTTACGGATGGAAGAACAGGGGGGAGGCCCCCAGGAGATGGCTTTTGTCCGAGCAGCGGCTGGGTGGTTTCGGGCCAGGAGGCGGGGCCGCGCAGGCGCAAGCAGGCCCCCCCACCCCACGAGCATCCCTCCCGGGCAACGGGCCCCCCCCCCCTCCCCTTGAGATATCAGGCCAGGTTCACAGGGTCCCCGGGCTGCTGTCAGAGTTCAGGGAAGCCCTCCCTGCCACCCACAGGACCAAGCGTTTTCCCCCGTGGACCACACGTCCCAGCAGCTCTCCCACCCCCGCAGAGGCAGAGTGCCCGGGAAGAACTAGGGACGTGGGGCCGGGAAGAGGGGCCGGGAAGAGGGGCCGGCCACGGTTCCGCGCCAGGTGGAGCGGGTCCGGGCGGGCGGGTCCCTGGTCAACGGACCGGTTCTCCCGTCGGGAGTCGGGCCTGTGCCCCTGCTGGGAGGCCAAGAGCCTTGCTTCGCCTGCAACGCCCCCACCCTGCCACAAGGCGGCAGACTTGGACCCAGCCGCTTCAACCCTCCAGTCTCTGCTGAACCACCCAAAAATGGAGTGTGACCGCTGCGACCTCAGTCCCCCAGAGCTCCAACCCCCACCTCTGTGAGGGAATCGGCGGCCTCCTGTCCTTGGCGTCCGCAAGAGGCATTCACCTGCGGTGAACCTGGGCCTCGGGCGAGCAGGGCCAGGCCCCATGGTAGGAGCCCGGGGAGGCAATGGCAGCCTCTGCGGCCAGGCCTCGGGCTCTCCCCGGGGCTCTCTCGGGGCACGGGCACCGTCTCTCGCCTTGAGAGTGCCCACGCCGTCCCTTGAGCCCCGCGAGACACCTGCTTCCCGTGATGAGAGGCCCGCTGCCTCCGTGGAGCTTGGAACTCTGGGGCCGGGCTGCGGGTCACTGGGCTAAGTGGCTGGAAAGGCGCAGACCCCTCCGTCCCGACCGCCCCACTGCGAAGGACAGGGGGCAGGCCCCCAGGAGATGGCTTTGGTCGAGCCGCGGCTGGCCGGTTTCGGGCCAAGACGCGGGACCCGGCAGGCTCAGGGCAGGCAGCCCCACCAGAAGCCTCCCTCGGGGCAACGGGCCCCACCCTGGACATATCAGGCCTGCTCCACAGGGTCCCTGGGGTCGTGTCCGTGGAACTGGAAGCTCTCCCCGCCACCCGGAGGTCCGTTCCTTTTCCCGTGGACCACACTTGCCAGCCCGTCTCCCACCCCGGCACAGGCAGAGTGCCAGGGAACAACTAGGGACCTGGGGACGGGAAGAGGGGGCCGGCCACGGTTCCGCGCCAGGTGGGGCGGGCCCGGGCGGGCGGGACCCACGCCCAGGGACCCGGTCTCCCGGGGGGTCTCGGGCCTGAGACCTGCCTGCGGGGCTAAGAGTCTTTCTTGGCTCCAACGGGCCCACCCGGCCCCGAGGCGGCAAACTTGCACCGAGACGCTTCTACTCTCTAAAGTCTGGGCTCAACTTCGCCAGAAGGGACTGTGTCCGCTGCGACCTGGGTCCCACAGAGCTCGAACCCCCCTCCCCGTGAAGGCATCCGCGGCCCGTGGTCCTTGGTGTCCGCAAAAGGCATTCACCTGCGGAGAACCTGGGCCCAGGTGAGCGGGACCAGGCCCCACGGCAGGAGCCTGGGGAGGCCACTGGAGCCACGGGGGCCAGGGCTGGGCATTTTCCCGGGTGCTCTCTCGGGTCCCAGGCGCCCTCTCTCGCCCGGGGAGTGCCCACGCCGTCCCCTGACCCCCGCAGGACGCCTGCATCCCGCCATAAGCGGCCCACCTCCTCCATGGAGCTCGGACACATGGGGCCGGGGTGCGAGCAACTGGCCTACGTGGCGGCAAACCCGCAGACCCCTCCGTCCCGTCCCCACCACCGCGAAGATCCCCCTGTTCTTCCATCCGTAAAGGGGTCCCCCTTTACGGATGGAAGAACAGGGGGGAGGCCCCCAGGAGATGGCTTTTGTCCGAGCAGCGGCTGAGTGGTTTCGGGCCAGGAGGCGGGGCCGCGCAGGCGCAAGCAGGCCCCCCCACCCCACGAGCATCCCTCCCGGGCAACGGGCCCCCCCCCCCTCCCCTTGAGATATCAGGCCAGGTTCACAGGGTCCCCGGGCTGCTGTCAGAGTTAAGGGAAGCCCTCCCTGCCACCCACAGGACCAAGCGTTTTCCCCCGTGGACCACACGTCCCAGCAGCTCTCCCACCCCCGCAGAGGCAGAGTGCCCGGGAAGAACTAGGGACGTGGGGCCGGGAAGAGGGGCCGGGAAGAGGGGCCGGCCACGGTTCCGCGCCAGGTGGAGCGGGTCCGGGCGGGCGGGTCCCTGGTCAACGGACCGGTTCTCCCGTCGGGAGTCGGGCCTGTGCCCCTGCTGGGAGGCCAAGAGCCTTGCTTCGCCTGCAACGCCCCCACCCTGCCACAAGGCGGCAGACTTGGACCCAGCCGCTTCAACCCTCCAGTCTCTGCTGAACCACCCAAAAATGGAGTGTGACCGCTGCGACCTCAGTCCCCCAGAGCTCCAACCCCCACCTCTGTGAGGGAATCGGCGGCCTCCTGTCCTTGGCGTCCGCAAGAGGCATTCACCTGCGGTGAACCTGGGCCTCGGGCGAGCAGGGCCAGGCCCCATGGTAGGAGCCCGGGGAGGCAATGGCAGCCTCTGCGGCCAGGCCTCGGGCTCTCCCCGGGGCTCTCTCGGGGCACGGGCACCGTCTCTCGCCTTGAGAGTGCCCACGCCGTCCCTTGAGCCCCGCGAGACACCTGCTTCCCGTGATGAGAGGCCCGCTGCCTCCGTGGAGCTTGGAACTCTGGGGCCGGGCTGCGGGTCACTGGGCTAAGTGGCTGGAAAGGCGCAGACCCCTCCGTCCCGACCGCCCCACTGCGAAGGACAGGGGGCAGGCCCCCAGGAGATGGCTTTGGTCGAGCCGCGGCTGGCCGGTTTCGGGCCAAGACGCGGGACCCGGCAGGCTCAGGGCAGGCAGCCCCACCAGAAGCCTCCCTCGGGGCAACGGGCCCCACCCTGGACATATCAGGCCTGCTCCACAGGGTCCCTGGGGTCGTGTCCGTGGAACTGGAAGCTCTCCCCGCCACCCGGAGGTCCGTTCCTTTTCCCGTGGACCACACTTGCCAGCCCGTCTCCCACCCCGGCACAGGCAGAGTGCCAGGGAACAACTAGGGACCTGGGGACGGGAAGAGGGGGCCGGCCACGGTTCCGCGCCAGGTGGGGCGGGCCCGGGCGGGCGGGACCCACGCCCAGGGACCCGGTCTCCCGGGGGGTCTCGGGCCTGAGACCTGCCTGCGGGGCTAAGAGTCTTTCTTGGCTCCAACGGGCCCACCCGGCCCCGAGGCGGCAAACTTGCACCGAGACGCTTCTACTCTCTAAAGTCTGGGCTCCACTTCGCCAGAAGGGGCTGTGTCCGCTGCGACCCGGGTCCCACAGAGCTCGAACCCCCCTCCCCGTGAAGGCATCCGCGGCCCGTGGTCCTTGGTGTCCGCAAAAGGCATTCACCTGCGGAGAACCTGGGCCCAGGTGAGCGGGACCAGGCCCCACGGCAGGAGCCTGGGGAGGCCACTGGAGCCACGGGGGCCAGGGCTGGGCATTTTCCCGGGTGCTCTCTCGGGTCCCAGGCGCCCTCTCTCGCCCGGGGAGTGCCCACGCCGTCCCCTGACCCCCGCAGGACGCCTGCATCCCGCCATAAGCGGCCCACCTCCTCCATGGAGCTCGGACACATGGGGCCGGGGTGCGAGCAACTGGCCTACGTGGCGGCAAACCCGCAGACCCCTCCGTCCCGTCCCCACCACCGCGAAGATCCCCCTGTTCTTCCATCCGTAAAGGGGTCCCCCTTTACGGATGGAAGAACAGGGGGGAGGCCCCCAGGAGATGGCTTTTGTCCGAGCAGCGGCTGGGTGGTTTCGGGCCAGGAGGCGGGGCCGCGCAGGCGCAAGCAGGCCCCCCCACCCCACGAGCATCCCTCCCGGGCAACGGGCCCCCCCCCCCTCCCCTTGAGATATCAGGCCAGGTTCACAGGGTCCCCGGGCTGCTGTCAGAGTTCAGGGAAGCCCTCCCTGCCACCCACAGGACCAAGCGTTTTCCCCCGTGGACCACACGTCCCAGCAGCTCTCCCACCCCCGCAGAGGCAGAGTGCCCGGGAAGAACTAGGGACGTGGGGCCGGGAAGAGGGGCCGGGAAGAGGGGCCGGCCACGGTTCCGCGCCAGGTGGAGCGGGTCCGGGCGGGCGGGTCCCTGGTCAACGGACCGGTTCTCCCGTCGGGAGTCGGGCCTGTGCCCCTGCTGGGAGGCCAAGAGCCTTGCTTCGCCTGCAACGCCCCCACCCTGCCACAAGGCGGCAGACTTGGACCCAGCCGCTTCAACCCTCCAGTCTCTGCTGAACCACCCAAAAATGGAGTGTGACCGCTGCGACCTCAGTCCCCCAGAGCTCCAACCCCCACCTCTGTGAGGGAATCGGCGGCCTCCTGTCCTTGGCGTCCGCAAGAGGCATTCACCTGCGGTGAACCTGGGCCTCGGGCGAGCAGGGCCAGGCCCCATGGTAGGAGCCCGGGGAGGCAATGGCAGCCTCTGCGGCCAGGCCTCGGGCTCTCCCCGGGGCTCTCTCGGGGCACGGGCACCGTCTCTCGCCTTGAGAGTGCCCACGCCGCCCTTGAGCCCCGCGAGACACCTGCTTCCCGTGATGAGAGGCCCGCTGCCTCCGTGGAGCTTGGAACTCTGGGGCCGGGCTGCGGGTCACTGGGCTAAGTGGCTGGAAAGGCGCAGACCCCTCCGTCCCGACCGCCCCACTGCGAAGGACAGGGGGCAGGCCCCCAGGAGATGGCTTTGGTCGAGCCGCGGCTGGCCGGTTTCGGGCCAAGACGCGGGACCCGGCAGGCTCAGGGCAGGCAGCCCCACCAGAAGCCTCCCTCGGGGCAACGGGCCCCACCCTGGACATATCAGGCCTGCTCCACAGGGTCCCTGGGGTCGTGTCCGTGGAACTGGAAGCTCTCCCCGCCACCCGGAGGTCCGTTCCTTTTCCCGTGGACCACACTTGCCAGCCCGTCTCCCACCCCGGCACAGGCAGAGTGCCAGGGAACAACTAGGGACCTGGGGACGGGAAGAGGGGGCCGGCCACGGTTCCGCGCCAGGTGGGGCGGGCCCGGGCGGGCGGGACCCACGCCCAGGGACCCGGTCTCCCGGGGGGTCTCGGGCCTGAGACCTGCCTGCGGGGCTAAGAGTCTTTCTTGGCTCCAACGGGCCCACCCGGCCCCGAGGCGGCAAACTTGCACCGAGACGCTTCTACTCTCTAAAGTCTGGGCTCAACTTCGCCAGAAGGGGCTGTGTCCGCTGCGACCTGGGTCCCACAGAGCTCGAACCCCCCTCCCCGTGAAGGCATCCGCGGCCCGTGGTCCTTGGTGTCCGCAAAAGGCATTCACCTGCGGAGAACCTGGGCCCAGGTGAGCGGGACCAGGCCCCACGGCAGGAGCCTGGGGAGGCCACTGGAGCCACGGGGGCCAGGGCTGGGCATTTTCCCGGGTGCTCTCTCGGGCCCCAGGCGCCCTCTCTCGCACGGGGAGTGCCCACGCCGTCCCCTGACCCCCGCAGGACGCCTGCATCCCGCCATAAGCGGCCCACCTCCTCCATGGAGCTCGGACACATGGGGCCGGGGTGCGAGCAACTGGCCTACGTGGCGGCAAACCCGCAGACCCCTCCGTCCCGTCCCCACCACCGCGAAGATCCCCCTGTTCTTCCATCCGTAAAGGGGTCCCCCTTTACGGATGGAAGAACAGGGGGGAGGCCCCCAGGAGATGGCTTTTGTCCGAGCAGCGGCTGGGTGGTTTCGGGCCAGGAGGCGGGGCCGCGCAGGCGCAAGCAGGCCCCCCCACCCCACGAGCATCCCTCCCGGGCAACGGGCCCCCCCCCCTCCCCTTGAGATATCAGGCCAGGTTCACAGGGTCCCCGGGCTGCTGTCAGAGTTCAGGGAAGCCCTCCCTGCCACCCACAGGACCAAGCGTTTTCCCCCGTGGACCACACGTCCCAGCAGCTCTCCCACCCCCGCAGAGGCAGAGTGCCCGGGAAGAACTAGGGACGTGGGGCCGGGAAGAGGGGCCGGGAAGAGGGGCCGGCCACGGTTCCGCGCCAGGTGGAGCGGGTCCGGGCGGGCGGGTCCCTGGTCAACGGACCGGTTCTCCCGTCGGGAGTCGGGCCTGTGCCCCTGCTGGGAGGCCAAGAGCCTTGCTTCGCCTGCAACGCCCCCACCCTGCCACAAGGCGGCAGACTTGGACCCAGCCGCTTCAACCCTCCAGTCTCTGCTGAACCACCCAAAAATGGAGTGTGACCGCTGCGACCTCAGTCCCCCAGAGCTCCAACCCCCACCTCTGTGAGGGAATCGGCGGCCTCCTGTCCTTGGCGTCCGCAAGAGGCATTCACCTGCGGTGAACCTGGGCCTCGGGCGAGCAGGGCCAGGCCCCATGGTAGGAGCCCGGGGAGGCAATGGCAGCCTCTGCGGCCAGGCCTCGGGCTCTCCCCGGGGCTCTCTCGGGGCACGGGCACCGTCTCTCGCCTTGAGAGTGCCCACGCCGTCCCTTGAGCCCCGCGAGACACCTGCTTCCCGTGATGAGAGGCCCGCCGCCTCCGTGGAGCTTGGAACTCTGGGGCCGGGCTGCGGGTCACTGGGCTAAGTGGCTGGAAAGGCGCAGACCCCTCCGTCCCGACCGCCCCACTGCGAAGGACAGGGGGCAGGCCCCCAGGAGATGGCTTTGGTCGAGCCGCGGCTGGCCGGTTTCGGGCCAAGACGCGGGACCCGGCAGGCTCAGGGCAGGCAGCCCCACCAGAAGCCTCCCTCGGGGCAACGGGCCCCACCCTGGACATATCAGGCCTGCTCCACAGGGTCCCTGGGGTCGTGTCCGTGGAACTGGAAGCTCTCCCCGCCACCCGGAGGTCCGTTCCTTTTCCCGTGGACCACACTTGCCAGCCCGTCTCCCACCCCGGCACAGGCAGAGTGCCAGGGAACAACTAGGGACCTGGGGACGGGAAGAGGGGGCCGGCCACGGTTCCGCGCCAGGTGGGGCGGGCCCGGGCGGGCGGGACCCACGCCCAGGGACCCGGTCTCCCGGGGGGTCTCGGGCCTGAGACCTGCCTGCGGGGCTAAGAGTCTTTCTTGGCTCCAACGGGCCCACCCGGCCCCGAGGCGGCAAACTTGCACCGAGACGCTTCTACTCTCTAAAGTCTGGGCTCAACTTCGCCAGAAGGGACTGTGTCCGCTGCGACCTGGGTCCCACAGAGCTCGAACCCCCCTCCCCGTGAAGGCATCCGCGGCCCGTGGTCCTTGGTGTCCGCAAAAGGCATTCACCTGCGGAGAACCTGGGCCCAGGTGAGCGGGACCAGGCCCCACGGCAGGAGCCTGGGGAGGCCACTGGAGCCACGGGGGCCAGGGCTGGGCATTTTCCCGGGTGCTCTCTCGGGTCCCAGGCGCCCTCTCTCGCCCGGGGAGTGCCCACGCCGTCCCCTGACCCCCGCAGGACGCCTGCATCCCGCCATAAGCGGCCCACCTCCTCCATGGAGCTCGGACACATGGGGCCGGGGTGCGAGCAACTGGCCTACGTGGCGGCAAACCCGCAGACCCCTCCGTCCCGTCCCCACCACCGCGAAGATCCCCCTGTTCTTCCATCCGTAAAGGGGTCCCCCTTTACGGATGGAAGAACAGGGGGGAGGCCCCCAGGAGATGGCTTTTGTCCGAGCAGCGGCTGAGTGGTTTCGGGCCAGGAGGCGGGGCCGCGCAGGCGCAAGCAGGCCCCCCCACCCCACGAGCATCCCTCCCGGGCAACGGCCCCCCCCCCCCCCTCCCCTTGAGATATCAGGCCAGGTTCACAGGGTCCCCGGGCTGCTGTCAGAGTTAAGGGAAGCCCTCCCTGCCACCCACAGGACCAAGCGTTTTCCCCCGTGGACCACACGTCCCAGCAGCTCTCCCACCCCCGCAGAGGCAGAGTGCCCGGGAAGAACTAGGGACGTGGGGCCGGGAAGAGGGGCCGGGAAGAGGGGCCGGCCACGGTTCCGCGCCAGGTGGAGCGGGTCCGGGCGGGCGGGTCCCTGGTCAACGGACCGGTTCTCCCGTCGGGAGTCGGGCCTGTGCCCCTGCTGGGAGGCCAAGAGCCTTGCTTCGCCTGCAACGCCCCCACCCTGCCACAAGGCGGCAGACTTGGACCCAGCCGCTTCAACCCTCCAGTCTCTGCTGAACCACCCAAAAATGGAGTGTGACCGCTGCGACCTCAGTCCCCCAGAGCTCCAACCCCCACCTCTGTGAGGGAATCGGCGGCCTCCTGTCCTTGGCGTCCGCAAGAGGCATTCACCTGCGGTGAACCTGGGCCTCGGGCGAGCAGGGCCAGGCCCCATGGTAGGAGCCCGGGGAGGCAATGGCAGCCTCTGCGGCCAGGCCTCGGGCTCTCCCCGGGGCTCTCTCGGGGCACGGGCACCGTCTCTCGCCTTGAGAGTGCCCACGCCGTCCCTTGAGCCCCGCGAGACACCTGCTTCCCGTGATGAGAGGCCCGCTGCCTCCGTGGAGCTTGGAACTCTGGGGCCGGGCTGCGGGTCACTGGGCTAAGTGGCTGGAAAGGCGCAGACCCCTCCGTCCCGACCGCCCCACTGCGAAGGACAGGGGGCAGGCCCCCAGGAGATGGCTTTGGTCGAGCCGCGGCTGGCCGGTTTCGGGCCAAGACGCGGGACCCGGCAGGCTCAGGGCAGGCAGCCCCACCAGAAGCCTCCCTCGGGGCAACGGGCCCCACCCTGGACATATCAGGCCTGCTCCACAGGGTCCCTGGGGTCGTGTCCGTGGAACTGGAAGCTCTCCCCGCCACCCGGAGGTCCGTTCCTTTTCCCGTGGACCACACTTGCCAGCCCGTCTCCCACCCCGGCACAGGCAGAGTGCCAGGGAACAACTAGGGACCTGGGGTCGGGAAGAGGGGGCCGGCCACGGTTCCGCGCCAGGTGGGGCGGGCCCGGGCGGGCGGGACCCACGCCCAGGGACCCGGTCTCCCGGGGGGTCTCGGGCCTGAGACCTGCCTGCGGGGCTAAGAGTCTTTCTTGGCTCCAACGGGCCCACCCGGCCCCGAGGCGGCAAACTTGCACCGAGACGCTTCTACTCTCTAAAGTCTGGGCTCCACTTCGCCAGAAGGGGCTGTGTCCGCTGCGACCCGGGTCCCACAGAGCTCGAACCCCCCTCCCCGTGAAGGCATCCGCGGCCCGTGGTCCTTGGTGTCCGCAAAAGGCATTCACCTGCGGAGAACCTGGGCCCAGGTGAGCGGGACCAGGCCCCACGGCAGGAGCCTGGGGAGGCCACTGGAGCCACGGGGGCCAGGGCTGGGCATTTTCCCGGGTGCTCTCTCGGGTCCCAGGCGCCCTCTCTCGCCCGGGGAGTGCCCACGCCGTCCCCTGACCCCCGCAGGACGCCTGCATCCCGCCATAAGCGGCCCACCTCCTCCATGGAGCTCGGACACATGGGGCCGGGGTGCGAGCAACTGGCCTACGTGGCGGCAAACCCGCAGACCCCTCCGTCCCGTCCCCACCACCGCGAAGATCCCCCTGTTCTTCCATCCGTAAAGGGGTCCCCCTTTACGGATGGAAGAACAGGGGGGAGGCCCCCAGGAGATGGCTTTTGTCCGAGCAGCGGCTGAGTGGTTTCGGGCCAGGAGGCGGGGCCGCGCAGGCGCAAGCAGGCCCCCCCACCCCACGAGCATCCCTCCCGGGCAACGGGCCCCCCCCCCCCCTCCCCTTGAGATATCAGGCCAGGTTCACAGGGTCCCCGGGCTGCTGTCAGAGTTAAGGGAAGCCCTCCCTGCCACCCACAGGACCAAGCGTTTTCCCCCGTGGACCACACGTCCCAGCAGCTCTCCCACCCCCGCAGAGGCAGAGTGCCCGGGAAGAACTAGGGACGTGGGGCCGGGAAGAGGGGCCGGGAAGAGGGGCCGGCCACGGTTCCGCGCCAGGTGGAGCGGGTCCGGGCGGGCGGGTCCCTGGTCAACGGACCGGTTCTCCCGTCGGGAGTCGGGCCTGTGCCCCTGCTGGGAGGCCAAGAGCCTTGCTTCGCCTGCAACGCCCCCACCCTGCCACAAGGCGGCAGACTTGGACCCAGCCGCTTCAACCCTCCAGTCTCTGCTGAACCACCCAAAAATGGAGTGTGACCGCTGCGACCTCAGTCCCCCAGAGCTCCAACCCCCACCTCTGTGAGGGAATCGGCGGCCTCCTGTCCTTGGCGTCCGCAAGAGGCATTCACCTGCGGTGAACCTGGGCCTCGGGCGAGCAGGGCCAGGCCCCATGGTAGGAGCCCGGGGAGGCAATGGCAGCCTCTGCGGCCAGGCCTCGGGCTCTCCCCGGGGCTCTCTCGGGGCACGGGCACCGTCTCTCGCCTTGAGAGTGCCCACGCCGTCCCTTGAGCCCCGCGAGACACCTGCTTCCCGTGATGAGAGGCCCGCTGCCTCCGTGGAGCTTGGAACTCTGGGGCCGGGCTGCGGGTCACTGGGCTAAGTGGCTGGAAAGGCGCAGACCCCTCCGTCCCGACCGCCCCACTGCGAAGGACAGGGGGCAGGCCCCCAGGAGATGGCTTTGGTCGAGCCGCGGCTGGCCGGTTTCGGGCCAAGACGCGGGACCCGGCAGGCTCAGGGCAGGCAGCCCCACCAGAAGCCTCCCTCGGGGCAACGGGCCCCACCCTGGACATATCAGGCCTGCTCCACAGGGTCCCTGGGGTCGTGTCCGTGGAACTGGAAGCTCTCCCCGCCACCCGGAAGTCCGTTCCTTTTCCCGTGGACCACACTTGCCAGCCCGTCTCCCACCCCGGCACAGGCAGAGTGCCAGGGAACAACTAGGGACCTGGGGACGGGAAGAGGGGGCCGGCCACGGTTCCGCGCCAGGTGGGGCGGGCCCGGGCGGGCGGGACCCACGCCCAGGGACCCGGTCTCCCGGGGGGTCTCGGGCCTGAGACCTGCCTGCGGGGCTAAGAGTCTTTCTTGGCTCCAACGGGCCCACCCGGCCCCGAGGCGGCAAACTTGCACCGAGACGCTTCTACTCTCTAAAGTCTGGGCTCAACTTCGCCAGAAGGGACTGTGTCCGCTGCGACCTGGGTCCCACAGAGCTCGAACCCCCCTCCCCGTGAAGGCATCCGCGGCCCGTGGTCCTTGGTGTCCGCAAAAGGCATTCACCTGCGGAGAACCTGGGCCCAGGTGAGCGGGACCAGGCCCCACGGCAGGAGCCTGGGGAGGCCACTGGAGCCATGGGGGCCAGGGCTGGGCATTTTCCCGGGTGCTCTCTCGGGTCCCAGGCGCCCTCTCTCGCCCGGGGAGTGCCCACGCCGTCCCCTGACCCCCGCAGGACGCCTGCATCCCGCCATAAGCGGCCCACCTCCTCCATGGAGCTCGGACACATGGGGCCGGGGTGCGAGCAACTGGCCTACGTGGCGGCAAACCCGCAGACCCCTCCGTCCCGTCCCCACCACCGCGAAGATCCCCCTGTTCTTCCATCCGTAAAGGGGTCCCCCTTTACGGATGGAAGAACAGGGGGGAGGCCCCCAGGAGATGGCTTTTGTCCGAGCAGCGGCTGAGTGGTTTCGGGCCAGGAGGCGGGGCCGCGCAGGCGAAAGCCGGCCCCCCCACCCCACGAGCATCCCTCCGGGGCAACGGGCCCCCCCCCCCCTCCCCTTGAGATATCAGGCCAGGTTCACAGGGTCCCCGGGCTGCTGTCAGAGTTAAGGGAAGCCCTCCCTGCCACCCACAGGACCAAGCGTTTTCCCCCGTGGACCACACGTCCCAGCAGCTCTCCCACCCCCGCAGAGGCAGAGTGCCCGGGAAGAACTAGGGACGTGGGGCCGGGAAGAGGGGCCGGGAAGAGGGGCCGGCCACGGTTCCGCGCCAGGTGGAGCGGGTCCGGGCGGGCGGATCCCTGGTCAACGGACCGGTTCTCCCGTCGGGAGTCGGGCCTGTGCCCCTGCTGGGAGGCCAAGAGCCTTGCTTCGCCTGCAACGCCCCCACCCTGCCACAAGGCGGCAGACTTGGACCCAGCCGCTTCAACCCTCCAGTCTCTGCTGAACCACCCAAAAATGGAGTGTGACCGCTGCGACCTCAGTCCCCCAGAGCTCCAACCCCCACCTCTGTGAGGGAATCGGCGGCCTCCTGTCCTTGGCGTCCGCAAGAGGCATTCACCTGCGGTGAACCTGGGCCTCGGGCGAGCAGGGCCAGGCCCCATGGTAGGAGCCCGGGGAGGCAATGGCAGCCTCTGCGGCCAGGCCTCGGGCTCTCCCCGGGGCTCTCTCGGGGCACGGGCACCGTCTCTCGCCTTGAGAGTGCCCACGCCGCCCTTGAGCCCCGCGAGACACCTGCTTCCCGTGATGAGAGGCCCGCTGCCTCCGTGGAGCTTGGAACTCTGGGGCCGGGCTGCGGGTCACTGGGCTAAGTGGCTGGAAAGGCGCAGACCCCTCCGTCCCGACCGCCCCACTGCGAAGGACAGGGGGCAGGCCCCCAGGAGATGGCTTTGGTCGAGCCGCGGCTGGCCGGTTTCGGGCCAAGACGCGGGACCCGGCAGGCTCAGGGCAGGCAGCCCCACCAGAAGCCTCCCTCGGGGCAACGGGCCCCACCCTGGACATATCAGGCCTGCTCCACAGGGTCCCTGGGGTCGTGTCCGTGGAACTGGAAGCTCTCCCCGCCACCCGGAGGTCCGTTCCTTTTCCCGTGGACCACACTTGCCAGCCCGTCTCCCACCCCGGCACAGGCAGAGTGCCAGGGAACAACTAGGGACCTGGGGACGGGAAGAGGGGGCCGGCCACGGTTCCGCGCCAGGTGGGGCGGGCCCGGGCGGGCGGGACCCACGCCCAGGGACCCGGTCTCCCGGGGGGTCTCGGGCCTGAGACCTTCCTGCGGGGCTAAGAGTCTTTCTTGGCTCCAACGGGCCCACCCGGCCCCGAGGCGGCAAACTTGCACCGAGACGCTTCTACTCTCTAAAGTCTGGGCTCCACTTCGCCAGAAGGGACTGTGTCCGCTGCGACCTGGGTCCCACAGAGCTCGAACCCCCCTCCCCGTGAAGGCATCCGCGGCCCGTGGTCCTTGGTGTCCGCAAAAGGCATTCACCTGCGGAGAACCTGGGCCCAGGTGAGCGGGACCAGGCCCCACGGCAGGAGCCTGGGGAGGCCACTGGAGCCACGGGGGCCAGGGCTGGGCATTTTCCCGGGTGCTCTCTCGGGTCCCAGGCGCCCTCTCTCGCCCGGGGAGTGCCCACGCCGTCCCCTGACCCCCGCAGGACGCCTGCATCCCGCCATAAGCGGCCCACCTCCTCCATGGAGCTCGGACACATGGGGCCGGGGTGCGAGCAACTGGCCTACGTGGCGGCAAACCCGCAGACCCCTCCGTCCCGTCCCCACCACCGCGAAGATCCCCCTGTTCTTCCATCCGTAAAGGGGTCCCCCTTTACGGATGGAAGAACAGGGGGGAGGCCCCCAGGAGATGGCTTTTGTCCGAGCAGCGGCTGAGTGGTTTCGGGCCAGGAGGCGGGGCCGCGCAGGCGCAAGCAGGCCCCCCCACCCCACGAGCATCCCTCCCGGGCAACGGGCCCCCCCCCCCCTCCCCTTGAGATATCAGGCCAGGTTCACAGGGTCCCCGGGCTGCTGTCAGAGTTCAGGGAAGCCCTCCCTGCCACCCACAGGACCAAGCGTTTTCCCCCGTGGACCACACGTCCCAGCAGCTCTCCCACCCCCGCAGAGGCAGAGTGCCCGGGAAGAACTAGGGACGTGGGGCCGGGAAGAGGGGCCGGGAAGAGGGGCCGGCCACGGTTCCGCGCCAGGTGGAGCGGGTCCGGGCGGGCGGGTCCCTGGTCAACGGACCGGTTCTCCCGTCGGGAGTCGGGCCTGTGCCCCTGCTGGGAGGCCAAGAGCCTTGCTTCGCCTGCAACGCCCCCACCCTGCCACAAGGCGGCAGACTTGGACCCAGCCGCTTCAACCCTCCAGTCTCTGCTGAACCACCCAAAAATGGAGTGTGACCGCTGCGACCTCAGTCCCCCAGAGCTCCAACCCCCACCTCTGTGAGGGAATCGGCGGCCTCCTGTCCTTGGCGTCCGCAAGAGGCATTCACCTGCGGTGAACCTGGGCCTCGGGCGAGCAGGGCCAGGCCCCATGGTAGGAGCCCGGGGAGGCAATGGCAGCCTCTGCGGCCAGGCCTCGGGCTCTCCCCGGGGCTCTCTCGGGGCACGGGCACCGTCTCTCGCCTTGAGAGTGCCCACGCCGTCCCTTGAGCCCCGCGAGACACCTGCTTCCCGTGATGAGAGGCCCGCTGCCTCCGTGGAGCTTGGAACTCTGGGGCCGGGCTGCGGGTCACTGGGCTAAGTGGCTGGAAAGGCGCAGACCCCTCCGTCCCGACCGCCCCACTGCGAAGGACAGGGGGCAGGCCCCCAGGAGATGGCTTTGGTCGAGCCGCGGCTGGCCGGTTTCGGGCCAAGACGCGGGACCCGGCAGGCTCAGGGCAGGCAGCCCCACCAGAAGCCTCCCTCGGGGCAACGGGCCCCACCCTGGACATATCAGGCCTGCTCCACAGGGTCCCTGGGGTCGTGTCCGTGGAACTGGAAGCTCTCCCCGCCACCCGGAGGTCCGTTCCTTTTCCCGTGGACCACACTTGCCAGCCCGTCTCCCACCCCGGCACACGCAGAGTGCCAGGGAACAACTAGGGACCTGGGGACGGGAAGAGGGGGCCGGCCACGGTTCCGCGCCAGGTGGGGCGGGCCCGGGCGGGCGGGACCCACGCCCAGGGACCCGGTCTCCCGGGGGGTCTCGGGCCTGAGACCTGCCTGCGGGGCTAAGAGTCTTTCTTGGCTCCAACGGGCCCACCCGGCCCCGAGGCGGCAAACTTGCACCGAGACGCTTCTACTCTCTAAAGTCTGGGCTCCACTTCGCCAGAAGGGGCTGTGTCCGCTGCGACCCGGGTCCCACAGAGCTCGAACCCCCCTCCCCGTGAAGGCATCCGCGGCCTGTGGTCCTTGGTGTCCGCAAAAGGCATTCACCTGCGGAGAACCTGGGCCCAGGTGAGCGGGACCAGGCCCCACGGCAGGAGCCTGGGGAGGCCACTGGAGCCACGGGGGCCAGGGCTGGGCATTTTCCCGGGTGCTCTCTCGGGTCCCAGGCGCCCTCTCTCGCCCGGGGAGTGCCCACGCCGTCCCCTGACCCCCGCAGGACGCCTGCATCCCGCCATAAGCGGCCCACCTCCTCCATGGAGCTCGGACACATGGGGCCGGGGTGCGAGCAACTGGCCTACGTGGCGGCAAACCCGCAGACCCCTCCGTCCCGTCCCCACCACCGCGAAGATCCCCCTGTTCTTCCATCCCTAAAGGGGTCCCCCTTTACGGATGGAAGAACAGGGGGGAGGCCCCCAGGAGATGGCTTTTGTCCGAGCAGCGGCTGGGTGGTTTCGGGCCAGGAGGCGGGGCCGCGCAGGCGCAAGCAGGCCCCCCCACCCCACGAGCATCCCTCCCGGGCAACGGGCCCCCCCCCCCTCCCCTTGAGATATCAGGCCAGGTTCACAGGGTCCCCGGGCTGCTGTCAGAGTTCAGGGAAGCCCTCCCTGCCACCCACAGGACCAAGCGTTTTCCCCCGTGGACCACACGTCCCAGCAGCTCTCCCACCCCCGCAGAGGCAGAGTGCCCGGGAAGAACTAGGGACGTGGGGCCGGGAAGAGGGGCCGGGAAGAGGGGCCGGCCACGGTTCCGCGCCAGGTGGAGCGGGTCCGGGCGGGCGGGTCCCTGGTCAACGGACCGGTTCTCCCGTCGGGAGTCGGGCCTGTGCCCCTGCTGGGAGGCCAAGAGCCTTGCTTCGCCTGCAACGCCCCCACCCTGCCACAAGGCGGCAGACTTGGACCCAGCCGCTTCAACCCTCCAGTCTCTGCTGAACCACCCAAAAATGGAGTGTGACCGCTGCGACCTCAGTCCCCCAGAGCTCCAACCCCCACCTCTGTGAGGGAATCGGCGGCCTCCTGTCCTTGGCGTCCGCAAGAGGCATTCACCTGCGGTGAACCTGGGCCTCGGGCGAGCAGGGCCAGGCCCCATGGTAGGAGCCCGGGGAGGCAATGGCAGCCTCTGCGGCCAGGCCTCGGGCTCTCCCCGGGGCTCTCTCGGGGCACGGGCACCGTCTCTCGCCTTGAGAGTGCCCACGCCGTCCCTTGAGCCCCGCGAGACACCTGCTTCCCGTGATGAGAGGCCCGCTGCCTCCGTGGAGCTTGGAACTCTGGGGCCGGGCTGCGGGTCACTGGGCTAAGTGGCTGGAAAGGCGCAGACCCCTCCGTCCCGACCGCCCCACTGCGAAGGACAGGGGGCAGGCCCCCAGGAGATGGCTTTGGTCGAGCCGCGGCTGGCCGGTTTCGGGCCAAGACGCGGGACCCGGCAGGCTCAGGGCAGGCAGCCCCACCAGAAGCCTCCCTCGGGGCAACGGGCCCCACCCTGGACATATCAGGCCTGCTCCACAGGGTCCCTGGGGTCGTGTCCGTGGAACTGGAAGCTCTCCCCGCCACCCGGAGGTCCGTTCCTTTTCCCGTGGACCACACTTGCCAGCCCGTCTCCCACCCCGGCACAGGCAGAGTGCCAGGGAACAACTAGGGACCTGGGGACGGGAAGAGGGGGCCGGCCACGGTTCCGCGCCAGGTGGGGCGGGCCCGGGCGGGCGGGACCCACGCCCAGGGACCCGGTCTCCCGGGGGGTCTCGGGCCTGAGACCTGCCTGCGGGGCTAAGAGTCTTTCTTGGCTCCAACGGGCCCACCCGGCCCCGAGGCGGCAAACTTGCACCGAGACGCTTCTACTCTCTAAAGTCTGGGCTCAACTTCGCCAGAAGGGACTGTGTCCGCTGCGACCTGGGTCCCACAGAGCTCGAACCCCCCTCCCCGTGAAGGCATCCGCGGCCCGTGGTCCTTGGTGTCCGCAAAAGGCATTCACCTGCGGAGAACCTGGGCCCAGGTGAGCGGGACCAGGCCCCACGGCAGGAGCCTGGGGAGGCCACTGGAGCCACGGGGGCCAGGGCTGGGCATTTTCCCGGGTGCTCTCTCGGGTCCCAGGCGCCCTCTCTCGCCCGGGGAGTGCCCACGCCGTCCCCTGACCCCCGCAGGACGCCTGCATCCCGCCATAAGCGGCCCACCTCCTCCATGGAGCTCGGACACATGGGGCCGGGGTGCGAGCAACTGGCCTACGTGGCGGCAAACCCGCAGACCCCTCCGTCCCGTCCCCACCACCGCGAAGATCCCCCTGTTCTTCCATCCGTAAAGGGGTCCCCCTTTACGGATGGAAGAACAGGGGGGAGGCCCCCAGGAGATGGCTTTTGTCCGAGCAGCGGCTGAGTGGTTTCGGGCCAGGAGGCGGGGCCGCGCAGGCGCAAGCAGGCCCCCCCACCCCACGAGCATCCCTCCCGGGCAACGGGCCCCCCCCCCCCCTCCCCTTGAGATATCAGGCCAGGTTCACAGGGTCCCCGGGCTGCTGTCAGAGTTAAGGGAAGCCCTCCCTGCCACCCACAGGACCAAGCGTTTTCCCCCGTGGACCACACGTCCCAGCAGCTCTCCCACCCCCGCAGAGGCAGAGTGCCCGGGAAGAACTAGGGACGTGGGGCCGGGAAGAGGGGCCGGGAAGAGGGGCCGGCCACGGTTCCGCGCCAGGTGGAGCGGGTCCGGGCGGGCGGGTCCCTGGTCAACGGACCGGTTCTCCCGTCGGGAGTCGGGCCTGTGCCCCTGCTGGGAGGCCAAGAGCCTTGCTTCGCCTGCAACGCCCCCACCCTGCCACAAGGCGGCAGACTTGGACCCAGCCGCTTCAACCCTCCAGTCTCTGCTGAACCACCCAAAAATGGAGTGTGACCGCTGCGACCTCAGTCCCCCAGAGCTCCAACCCCCACCTCTGTGAGGGAATCGGCGGCCTCCTGTCCTTGGCGTCCGCAAGAGGCATTCACCTGCGGTGAACCTGGGCCTCGGGCGAGCAGGGCCAGGCCCCATGGTAGGAGCCCGGGGAGGCAATGGCAGCCTCTGCGGCCAGGCCTCGGGCTCTCCCCGGGGCTCTCTCGGGGCACGGGCACCGTCTCTCGCCTTGAGAGTGCCCACGCCGTCCCTTGAGCCCCGCGAGACACCTGCTTCCCGTGATGAGAGGCCCGCTGCCTCCGTGGAGCTTGGAACTCTGGGGCCGGGCTGCGGGTCACTGGGCTAAGTGGCTGGAAAGGCGCAGACCCCTCCGTCCCGACCGCCCCACTGCGAAGGACAGGGGGCAGGCCCCCAGGAGATGGCTTTGGTCGAGCCGCGGCTGGCCGGTTTCGGGCCAAGACGCGGGACCCGGCAGGCTCAGGGCAGGCAGCCCCACCAGAAGCCTCCCTCGGGGCAACGGGCCCCACCCTGGACATATCAGGCCTGCTCCACAGGGTCCCTGGGGTCGTGTCCGTGGAACTGGAAGCTCTCCCCGCCACCCGGAGGTCCGTTCCTTTTCCCGTGGACCACACTTGCCAGCCCGTCTCCCACCCCGGCACAGGCAGAGTGCCAGGGAACAACTAGGGACCTGGGGACGGGAAGAGGGGGCCGGCCACGGTTCCGCGCCAGGTGGGGCGGGCCCGGGCGGGCGGGACCCACGCCCAGGGACCCGGTCTCCCGGGGGGTCTCGGGCCTGAGACCTGCCTGCGGGGCTAAGAGTCTTTCTTGGCTCCAACGGGCCCACCCGGCCCCGAGGCGGCAAACTTGCACCGAGACGCTTCTACTCTCTAAAGTCTGGGCTCCACTTCGCCAGAAGGGGCTGTGTCCGCTGCGACCCGGGTCCCACAGAGCTCGAACCCCCCTCCCCGTGAAGGCATCCGCGGCCCGTGGTCCTTGGTGTCCGCAAAAGGCATTCACCTGCGGAGAACCTGGGCCCAGGTGAGCGGGACCAGGCCCCACGGCAGGAGCCTGGGGAGGCCACTGGAGCCATGGGGGCCAGGGCTGGGCATTTTCCCGGGTGCTCTCTCGGGTCCCAGGCGCCCTCTCTCGCCCGGGGAGTGCCCACGCCGTCCCCTGACCCCCGCAGGACGCCTGCATCCCGCCATAAGCGGCCCACCTCCTCCATGGAGCTCGGACACATGGGGCCGGGGTGCGAGCAACTGGCCTACGTGGCGGCAAACCCGCAGACCCCTCCGTCCCGTCCCCACCACCGCGAAGATCCCCCTGTTCTTCCATCCGTAAAGGGGTCCCCCTTTACGGATGGAAGAACAGGGGGGAGGCCCCCAGGAGATGGCTTTTGTCCGAGCAGCGGCTGGGTGGTTTCGGGCCAGGAGGCGGGGCCGCGCAGGCGCAAGCAGGCCCCCCCACCCCACGAGCATCCCTCCCGGGCAACGGGCCCCCCCCCCCTCCCCTTGAGATATCAGGCCAGGTTCACAGGGTCCCCGGGCTGCTGTCAGAGTTCAGGGAAGCCCTCCCTGCCACCCACAGGACCAAGCGTTTTCCCCCGTGGACCACACGTCCCAGCAGCTCTCCCACCCCCGCAGAGGCAGAGTGCCCGGGAAGAACTAGGGACGTGGGGCCGGGAAGAGGGGCCGGGAAGAGGGGCCGGCCACGGTTCCGCGCCAGGTGGAGCGGGTCCGGGCGGGCGGGTCCCTGGTCAACGGACCGGTTCTCCCGTCGGGAGTCGGGCCTGTGCCCCTGCTGGGAGGCCAAGAGCCTTGCTTCGCCTGCAACGCCCCCACCCTGCCACAAGGCGGCAGACTTGGACCCAGCCGCTTCAACCCTCCAGTCTCTGCTGAACCACCCAAAAATGGAGTGTGACCGCTGCGACCTCAGTCCCCCAGAGCTCCAACCCCCACCTCTGTGAGGGAATCGGCGGCCTCCTGTCCTTGGCGTCCGCAAGAGGCATTCACCTGCGGTGAACCTGGGCCTCGGGCGAGCAGGGCCAGGCCCCATGGTAGGAGCCCGGGGAGGCAATGGCAGCCTCTGTGGCCAGGCCTCGGGCTCTCCCCGGGGCTCTCTCGGGGCACGGGCACCGTCTCTCGCCTTGAGAGTGCCCACGCCGTCCCTTGAGCCCCGCGAGACACCTGCTTCCCGTGATGAGAGGCCCGCTGCCTCCGTGGAGCTTGGAACTCTGGGGCCGGGCTGCGGGTCACTGGGCTAAGTGGCTGGAAAGGCGCAGACCCCTCCGTCCCGACCGCCCCACTGCGAAGGACAGGGGGCAGGCCCCCAGGAGATGGCTTTGGTCGAGCCGCGGCTGGCCGGTTTCGGGCCAAGACGCGGGACCCGGCAGGCTCAGGGCAGGCAGCCCCACCAGAAGCCTCCCTCGGGGCAACGGGCCCCACCCTGGACATATCAGGCCTGCTCCACAGGGTCCCTGGGGTCGTGTCCGTGGAACTGGAAGCTCTCCCCGCCACCCGGAGGTCCGTTCCTTTTCCCGTGGACCACACTTGCCAGCCCGTCTCCCACCCCGGCACAGGCAGAGTGCCAGGGAACAACTAGGGACCTGGGGACGGGAAGAGGGGGCCGGCCACGGTTCCGCGCCAGGTGGGGCGGGCCCGGGCGGGCGGGACCCACGCCCAGGGACCCGGTCTCCCGGGGGGTCTCGGGCCTGAGACCTGCCTGCGGGGCTAAGAGTCTTTCTTGGCTCCAACGGGCCCACCCGGCCCCGAGGCGGCAAACTTGCACCGAGACGCTTCTACTCTCTAAAGTCTGGGCTCCACTTCGCCAGAAGGGACTGTGTCCGCTGCGACCTGGGTCCCACAGAGCTCGAACCCCCCTCCCCGTGAAGGCATCCGCGGCCCGTGGTCCTTGGTGTCCGCAAAAGGCATTCACCTGCGGAGAACCTGGGCCCAGGTGAGCGGGACCAGGCCCCACGGCAGGAGCCTGGGGAGGCCACTGGAGCCACGGGGGCCAGGGCTGGGCATTTTCCCGGGTGCTCTCTCGGGTCCCAGGCGCCCTCTCTCGCCCGGGGAGTGCCCACGCCGTCCCCTGACCCCCGCAGGACGCCTGCATCCCGCCATAAGCGGCCCACCTCCTCCATGGAGCTCGGACACATGGGGCCGGGGTGCGAGCAACTGGCCTACGTGGCGGCAAACCCGCAGACCCCTCCGTCCCGTCCCCACCACCGCGAAGATCCCCCTGTTCTTCCATCCGTAAAGGGGTCCCCCTTTACGGATGGAAGAACAGGGGGGAGGCCCCCAGGAGATGGCTTTTGTCCGAGCAGCGGCTGGGTGGTTTCGGGCCAGGAGGCGGGGCCGCGCAGGCGCAAGCAGGCCCCCCCACCCCACGAGCATCCCTCCCGGGCAACGGGCCCCCCCCCCCCCTCCCCTTGAGATATCAGGCCAGGTTCACAGGGTCCCCGGGCTGCTGTCAGAGTTCAGGGAAGCCCTCCCTGCCACCCACAGGACCAAGCGTTTTCCCCCGTGGACCACACGTCCCAGCAGCTCTCCCACCCCCGCAGAGGCAGAGTGCCCGGGAAGAACTAGGGACGTGGGGCCGGGAAGAGGGGCCGGGAAGAGGGGCCGGCCACGGTTCCGCGCCAGGTGGAGCGGGTCCGGGCGGGCGGGTCCCTGGTCAACGGACCGGTTCTCCCGTCGAGAGTCGGGCCTGTGCCCCTGCTGGGAGGCCAAGAGCCTTGCTTCGCCTGCAACGCCCCCACCCTGCCACAAGGCGGCAGACTTGGACCCAGCCGCTTCAACCCTCCAGTCTCTGCTGAACCACCCAAAAATGGAGTGTGACCGCTGCGACCTCAGTCCCCCAGAGCTCCAACCCCCACCTCTGTGAGGGAATCGGCGGCCTCCTGTCCTTGGCGTCCGCAAGAGGCATTCACCTGCGGTGAACCTGGGCCTCGGGCGAGCAGGGCCAGGCCCCATGGTAGGAGCCCGGGGAGGCAATGGCAGCCTCTGCGGCCAGGCCTCGGGCTCTCCCCGGGGCTCTCTCGGGGCACGGGCACCGTCTCTCGCCTTGAGAGTGCCCACGCCGCCCTTGAGCCCCGCGAGACACCTGCTTCCCGTGATGAGAGGCCCGCTGCCTCCGTGGAGCTTGGAACTCTGGGGCCGGGCTGCGGGTCACTGGGCTAAGTGGCTGGAAAGGCGCAGACCCCTCCGTCCCGACCGCCCCACTGCGAAGGACAGGGGGCAGGCCCCCAGGAGATGGCTTTGGTCGAGCCGCGGCTGGCCGGTTTCGGGCCAAGACGCGGGACCCGGCAGGCTCAGGGCAGGCAGCCCCACCAGAAGCCTCCCTCGGGGCAACGGGCCCCACCCTGGACATATCAGGCCTGCTCCACAGGGTCCCTGGGGTCGTGTCCGTGGAACTGGAAGCTCTCCCCGCCACCCGGAGGTCCGTTCCTTTTCCCGTGGACCACACTTGCCAGCCCGTCTCCCACCCCGGCACAGGCAGAGTGCCAGGGAACAACTAGGGACCTGGGGACGGGAAGAGGGGGCCGGCCACGGTTCCGCGCCAGGTGGGGCGGGCCCGGGCGGGCGGGACCCACGCCCAGGGACCCGGTCTCCCGGGGGGTCTCGGGCCTGAGACCTGCCTGCGGGGCTAAGAGTCTTTCTTGGCTCCAACGGGCCCACCCGGCCCCGAGGCGGCAAACTTGCACCGAGACGCTTCTACTCTCTAAAGTCTGGGCTCAACTTCGCCAGAAGGGGCTGTGTCCGCTGCGACCTGGGTCCCACAGAGCTCGAACCCCCCTCCCCGTGAAGGCATCCGCGGCCCGTGGTCCTTGGTGTCCGCAAAAGGCATTCACCTGCGGAGAACCTGGGCCCAGGTGAGCGGGACCAGGCCCCACGGCAGGAGCCTGGGGAGGCCACTGGAGCCACGGGGGCCAGGGCTGGGCATTTTCCCGGGTGCTCTCTCGGGCCCCAGGCGCCCTCTCTCGCACGGGGAGTGTCCACGCCGTCCCCTGACCCCCGCAGGACGCCTGCATCCCGCCATAAGCGGCCCACCTCCTCCATGGAGCTCGGACACATGGGGCCGGGGTGCGAGCAACTGGCCTACGTGGCGGCAAACCCGCAGACCCCTCCGTCCCGTCCCCACCACCGCGAAGATCCCCCTGTTCTTCCATCCGTAAAGGGGTCCCCCTTTACGGATGGAAGAACAGGGGGGAGGCCCCCAGGAGATGGCTTTTGTCCGAGCAGCGGCTGGGTGGTTTCGGGCCAGGAGGCGGGGCCGCGCAGGCGCAAGCAGGCCCCCCCACCCCACGAGCATCCCTCCCGGGCAACGGGCCCCCCCCCCCTCCCCTTGAGATATCAGGCCAGGTTCACAGGGTCCCCGGGCTGCTGTCAGAGTTAAGGGAAGCCCTCCCTGCCACCCACAGGACCAAGCGTTTTCCCCCGTGGACCACACGTCCCAGCAGCTCTCCCACCCCCGCAGAGGCAGAGTGCCCGGGAAGAACTAGGGACGTGGGGCCGGGAAGAGGGGCCGGGAAGAGGGGCCGGCCACGGTTCCGCGCCAGGTGGAGCGGGTCCGGGCGGGCGGATCCCTGGTCAACGGACCGGTTCTCCCGTCGGGAGTCGGGCCTGTGCCCCTGCTGGGAGGCCAAGAGCCTTGCTTCGCCTGCAACGCCCCCACCCTGCCACAAGGCGGCAGACTTGGACCCAGCCGCTTCAACCCTCCAGTCTCTGCTGAACCACCCAAAAATGGAGTGTGACCGCTGCGACCTCAGTCCCCCAGAGCTCCAACCCCCACCTCTGTGAGGGAATCGGCGGCCTCCTGTCCTTGGCGTCCGCAAGAGGCATTCACCTGCGGTGAACCTGGGCCTCGGGCGAGCAGGGCCAGGCCCCATGGTAGGAGCCCGGGGAGGCAATGGCAGCCTCTGCGGCCAGGCCTCGGGCTCTCCCCGGGGCTCTCTCGGGGCACGGGCACCGTCTCTCGCCTTGAGAGTGCCCACGCCGTCCCTTGAGCCCCGCGAGACACCTGCTTCCCGTGATGAGAGGCCCGCTGCCTCCGTGGAGCTTGGAACTCTGGGGCCGGGCTGCGGGTCACTGGGCTAAGTGGCTGGAAAGGCGCAGACCCCTCCGTCCCGACCGCCCCACTGCGAAGGACAGGGGGCAGGCCCCCAGGAGATGGCTTTGGTCGAGCCGCGGCTGGCCGGTTTCGGGCCAAGACGCGGGACCCGGCAGGCTCAGGGCAGGCAGCCCCACCAGAAGCCTCCCTCGGGGCAACGGGCCCCACCCTGGACATATCAGGCCTGCTCCACAGGGTCCCTGGGGTCGTGTCCGTGGAACTGGAAGCTCTCCCCGCCACCCGGAGGTCCGTTCCTTTTCCCGTGGACCACACTTGCCAGCCCGTCTCCCACCCCGGCACAGGCAGAGTGCCAGGGAACAACTAGGGACCTGGGGACGGGAAGAGGGGGCCGGCCACGGTTCCGCGCCAGGTGGGGCGGGCCCGGGCGGGCGGGACCCACGCCCAGGGACCCGGTCTCCCGGGGGGTCTCGGGCCTGAGACCTGCCTGCGGGGCTAAGAGTCTTTCTTGGCTCCAACGGGCCCACCCGGCCCCGAGGCGGCAAACTTGCACCGAGACGCTTCTACTCTCTAAAGTCTGGGCTCAACTTCGCCAGAAGGGACTGTGTCCGCTGCGACCCGGGTCCCACAGAGCTCGAACCCCCCTCCCCGTGAAGGCATCCGCGGCCCGTGGTCCTTGGTGTCCGCAAAAGGCATTCACCTGCGGAGAACCTGGGCCCAGGTGAGCGGGACCAGGCCCCACGGCAGGAGCCTGGGGAGGCCACTGGAGCCACGGGGGCCAGGGCTGGGCATTTTCCCGGGTGCTCTCTCGGGTCCCAGGCGCCCTCTCTCGCCCGGGGAGTGCCCACGCCGTCCCCTGACCCCCGCAGGACGCCTGCATCCCGCCATAAGCGGCCCACCTCCTCCATGGAGCTCGGACACATGGGGCCGGGGTGCGAGCAACTGGCCTACGTGGCGGCAAACCCGCAGACCCCTCCGTCCCGTCCCCACCACCGCGAAGATCCCCCTGTTCTTCCATCCGTAAAGGGGTCCCCCTTTACGGATGGAAGAACAGGGGGGAGGCCCCCAGGAGATGGCTTTTGTCCGAGCAGCGGCTGAGTGGTTTCGGGCCAGGAGGCGGGGCCGCGCAGGCGCAAGCAGGCCCCCCCACCCCACGAGCATCCCTCCCGGGCAACGGGCCCCCCCCCCCCTCCCCTTGAGATATCAGGCCAGGTTCACAGGGTCCCCGGGCTGCTGTCAGAGTTAAGGGAAGCCCTCCCTGCCACCCACAGGACCAAGCGTTTTCCCCCGTGGACCACACGTCCCAGCAGCTCTCCCACCCCCGCAGAGGCAGAGTGCCCGGGAAGAACTAGGGACGTGGGGCCGGGAAGAGGGGCCGGGAAGAGGGGCCGGCCACGGTTCCGCGCCAGGTGGAGCGGGTCCGGGCGGGCGGGTCCCTGGTCAACGGACCGGTTCTCCCGTCGGGAGTCGGGCCTGTGCCCCTGCTGGGAGGCCAAGAGCCTTGCTTCGCCTGCAACGCCCCCACCCTGCCACAAGGCGGCAGACTTGGACCCAGCCGCTTCAACCCTCCAGTCTCTGCTGAACCACCCAAAAATGGAGTGTGACCGCTGCGACCTCAGTCCCCCAGAGCTCCAACCCCCACCTCTGTGAGGGAATCGGCGGCCTCCTGTCCTTGGCGTCCGCAAGAGGCATTCACCTGCGGTGAACCTGGGCCTCGGGCGAGCAGGGCCAGGCCCCATGGTAGGAGCCCGGGGAGGCAATGGCAGCCTCTGCGGCCAGGCCTCGGGTTCTCCCCGGGGCTCTCTCGGGGCACGGGCACCGTCTCTCGCCTTGAGAGTGCCCACGCCGTCCCTTGAGCCCCGCGAGACACCTGCTTCCCGTGATGAGAGGCCCGCTGCCTCCGTGGAGCTTGGAACTCTGGGGCCGGGCTGCGGGTCACTGGGCTAAGTGGCTGGAAAGGCGCAGACCCCTCCGTCCCGACCGCCCCACTGCGAAGGACAGGGGGCAGGCCCCCAGGAGATGGCTTTGGTCGAGCCGCGGCTGGCCGGTTTCGGGCCAAGACGCGGGACCCGGCAGGCTCAGGGCAGGCAGCCCCACCAGAAGCCTCCCTCGGGGCAACGGGCCCCACCCTGGACATATCAGGCCTGCTCCACAGGGTCCCTGGGGTCGTGTCCGTGGAACTGGAAGCTCTCCCCGCCACCCGGAGGTCCGTTCCTTTTCCCGTGGACCACACTTGCCAGCCCGTCTCCCACCCCGGCACAGGCAGAGTGCCAGGGAACAACTAGGGACCTGGGGACGGGAAGAGGGGGCCGGCCACGGTTCCGCGCCAGGTGGGGCGGGCCCGGGCGGGCGGGACCCACGCCCAGGGACCCGGTCTCCCGGGGGGTCTCGGGCCTGAGACCTGCCTGCGGGGCTAAGAGTCTTTCTTGGCTCCAACGGGCCCACCCGGCCCCGAGGCGGCAAACTTGCACCGAGACGCTTCTACTCTCTAAAGTCTGGGCTCCACTTCGCCAGAAGGGGCTGTGTCCGCTGCGACCCGGGTCCCACAGAGCTCGAACCCCCCTCCCCGTGAAGGCATCCGCGGCCTGTGGTCCTGGTGTCCGCAAAAGGCATTCACCTGCGGAGAACCTGGGCCCAGGTGAGCGGGACCAGGCCCCACGGCAGGAGCCTGGGGAGGCCACTGGAGCCACGGGGGCCAGGGCTGGGCATTTTCCCGGGTGCTCTCTCGGGTCCCAGGCGCCCTCTCTCGCCCGGGGAGTGCCCACGCCGTCCCCTGACCCCCGCAGGACGCCTGCATCCCGCCATAAGCGGCCCACCTCCTCCATGGAGCTCGGACACATGGGGCCGGGGTGCGAGCAACTGGCCTACGTGGCGGCAAACCCGCAGACCCCTCCGTCCCGTCCCCACCACCGCGAAGATCCCCCTGTTCTTCCATCCGTAAAGGGGTCCCCCTTTACGGATGGAAGAACAGGGGGGAGGCCCCCAGGAGATGGCTTTTGTCCGAGCAGCGGCTGGGTGGTTTCGGGCCAGGAGGCGGGGCCGCGCAGGCGCAAGCAGGCCCCCCCACCCCACGAGCATCCCTCCCGGGCAACGGGCCCCCCCCCCCTCCCCTTGAGATATCAGGCCAGGTTCACAGGGTCCCCGGGCTGCTGTCAGAGTTCAGGGAAGCCCTCCCTGCCACCCACAGGACCAAGCGTTTTCCCCCGTGGACCACACGTCCCAGCAGCTCTCCCACCCCCGCAGAGGCAGAGTGCCCGGGAAGAACTAGGGACGTGGGGCCGGGAAGAGGGGCCGGGAAGAGGGGCCGGCCACGGTTCCGCGCCAGGTGGAGCGGGTCCGGGCGGGCGGGTCCCTGGTCAACGGACCGGTTCTCCCGTCGGGAGTCGGGCCTGTGCCCCTGCTGGGAGGCCAAGAGCCTTGCTTCGCCTGCAACGCCCCCACCCTGCCACAAGGCGGCAGACTTGGACCCAGCCGCTTCAACCCTCCAGTCTCTGCTGAACCACCCAAAAATGGAGTGTGACCGCTGCGACCTCAGTCCCCCAGAGCTCCAACCCCCACCTCTGTGAGGGAATCGGCGGCCTCCTGTCCTTGGCGTCCGCAAGAGGCATTCACCTGCGGTGAACCTGGGCCTCGGGCGAGCAGGGCCAGGCCCCATGGTAGGAGCCCGGGGAGGCAATGGCAGCCTCTGCGGCCAGGCCTCGGGCTCTCCCCGGGGCTCTCTCGGGGCACGGGCACCGTCTCTCGCCTTGAGAGTGCCCACGCCGTCCCTTGAGCCCCGAGAGACACCTGCTTCCCGTGATGAGAGGCCCGCTGCCTCCGTGGAGCTTGGAACTCTGGGGCCGGGCTGCGGGTCACTGGGCTAAGTGGCTGGAAAGGCGCAGACCCCTCCGTCCCGACCGCCCCACTGCGAAGGACAGGGGGCAGGCCCCCAGGAGATGGCTTTGGTCGAGCCGCGGCTGGCCGGTTTCGGGCCAAGACGCGGGACCCGGCAGGCTCAGGGCAGGCAGCCCCACCAGAAGCCTCCCTCGGGGCAACGGGCCCCACCCTGGACATATCAGGCCTGCTCCACAGGGTCCCTGGGGTCGTGTCCGTGGAACTGGAAGCTCTCCCCGCCACCCGGAGGTCCGTTCCTTTTCCCGTGGACCACACTTGCCAGCCCGTCTCCCACCCCGGCACAGGCAGAGTGCCAGGGAACAACTAGGGACCTGGGGACGGGAAGAGGGGGCCGGCCACGGTTCCGCGCCAGGTGGGGCGGGCCCGGGCGGGCGGGACCCACGCCCAGGGACCCGGTCTCCCGGGGGGTCTCGGGCCTGAGACCTTCCTGCGGGGCTAAGAGTCTTTCTTGGCTCCAACGGGCCCACCCGGCCCCGAGGCGGCAAACTTGCACCGAGACGCTTCTACTCTCTAAAGTCTGGGCTCCACTTCGCCAGAAGGGACTGTGTCCGCTGCGACCTGGGTCCCACAGAGCTCGAACCCCCCTCCCCGTGAAGGCATCCGCGGCCCGTGGTCCTTGGTGTCCGCAAAAGGCATTCACCTGCGGAGAACCTGGGCCCAGGTGAGCGGGACCAGGCCCCACGGCAGGAGCCTGGGGAGGCCACTGGAGCCACGGGGGCCAGGGCTGGGCATTTTCCCGGGTGCTCTCTCGGGTCCCAGGCGCCCTCTCTCGCCCGGGGAGTGCCCACGCCGTCCCCTGACCCCCGCAGGACGCCTGCATCCCGCCATAAGCGGCCCACCTCCTCCATGGAGCTCGGACACATGGGGCCGGGGTGCGAGCAACTGGCCTACGTGGCGGCAAACCCGCAGACCCCTCCGTCCCGTCCCCACCACCGCGAAGATCCCCCTGTTCTTCCATCCGTAAAGGGGTCCCCCTTTACGGATGGAAGAACAGGGGGGAGGCCCCCAGGAGATGGCTTTTGTCCGAGCAGCGGCTGAGTGGTTTCGGGCCAGGAGGCGGGGCCGCGCAGGCGCAAGCAGGCCCCCCCACCCCACGAGCATCCCTCCCGGGCAACGGGCCCCCCCCCCTCCCCTTGAGATATCAGGCCAGGTTCACAGGGTCCCCGGGCTGCTGTCAGAGTTAAGGGAAGCCCTCCCTGCCACCCACAGGACCAAGCGTTTTCCCCCGTGGACCACACGTCCCAGCAGCTCTCCCACCCCCGCAGAGGCAGAGTGCCCGGGAAGAACTAGGGACGTGGGGCCGGGAAGAGGGGCCGGGAAGAGGGGCCGGCCACGGTTCCGCGCCAGGTGGAGCGGGTCCGGGCGGGCGGGTCCCTGGTCAACGGACCGGTTCTCCCGTCGGGAGTCGGGCCTGTGCCCCTGCTGGGAGGCCAAGAGCCTTGCTTCGCCTGCAACGCCCCCACCCTGCCACAAGGCGGCAGACTTGGACCCAGCCGCTTCAACCCTCCAGTCTCTGCTGAACCACCCAAAAATGGAGTGTGACCGCTGCGACCTCAGTCCCCAGAGCTCCAACCCCCACCTCTGTGAGGGAATCGGCGGCCTCCTGTCCTTGGCGTCCGCAAGAGGCATTCACCTGCGGTGAACCTGGGCCTCGGGCGAGCAGGGCCAGGCCCCATGGTAGGAGCCCGGGGAGGCAATGGCAGCCTCTGCGGCCAGGCCTCGGGCTCTCCCCGGGGCTCTCTCGGGGCACGGGCACCGTCTCTCGCCTTGAGAGTGCCCACGCCGTCCCTTGAGCCCCGCGAGACACCTGCTTCCCGTGATGAGAGGCCCGCTGCCTCCGTGGAGCTTGGAACTCTGGGGCCGGGCTGCGGGTCACTGGGCTAAGTGGCTGGAAAGGCGCAGACCCCTCCGTCCCGACCGCCCCACTGCGAAGGACAGGGGGCAGGCCCCCAGGAGATGGCTTTGGTCGAGCCGCGGCTGGCCGGTTTCGGGCCAAGACGCGGGACCCGGCAGGCTCAGGGCAGGCAGCCCCACCAGAAGCCTCCCTCGGGGCAACGGGCCCCACCCTGGACATATCAGGCCTGCTCCACAGGGTCCCTGGGGTCGTGTCCGTGGAACTGGAAGCTCTCCCCGCCACCCGGAGGTCCGTTCCTTTTCCCGTGGACCACACTTGCCAGCCCGTCTCCCACCCCGGCACAGGCAGAGTGCCAGGGAACAACTAGGGACCTGGGGACGGGAAGAGGGGGCCGGCCACGGTTCCGCGCCAGGTGGGGCGGGCCCGGGCGGGCGGGACCCACGCCCAGGGACCCGGTCTCCCGGGGGGTCTCGGGCCTGAGACCTGCCTGCGGGGCTAAGAGTCTTTCTTGGCTCCAACGGGCCCACCCGGCCCCGAGGCGGCAAACTTGCACCGAGACGCTTCTACTCTCTAAAGTCTGGGCTCCACTTCGCCAGAAGGGGCTGTGTCCGCTGCGACCCGGGTCCCACAGAGCTCGAACCCCCCTCCCCGTGAAGGCATCCGCGGCCCGTGGTCCTTGGTGTCCGCAAAAGGCATTCACCTGCGGAGAACCTGGGCCCAGGTGAGCGGGACCAGGCCCCACGGCAGGAGCCTGGGGAGGCCACTGGAGCCACGGGGGCCAGGGCTGGGCATTTTCCCGGGTGCTCTCTCGGGTCCCAGGCGCCCTCTCTCGCCCGGGGAGTGCCCACGCCGTCCCCTGACCCCCGCAGGACGCCTGCATCCCGCCATAAGCGGCCCACCTCCTCCATGGAGCTCGGACACATGGGGCCGGGGTGCGAGCAACTGGCCTACGTGGCGGCAAACCCGCAGACCCCTCCGTCCCGTCCCCACCACCGCGAAGATCCCCCTGTTCTTCCATCCGTAAAGGGGTCCCCCTTTACGGATGGAAGAACAGGGGGGAGGCCCCCAGGAGATGGCTTTTGTCCGAGCAGCGGCTGGGTGGTTTCGGGCCAGGAGGCGGGGCCGCGCAGGCGCAAGCAGGCCCCCCCACCCCACGAGCATCCCTCCCGGGCAACGGGCCCCCCCCCCTCCCCTTGAGATATCAGGCCAGGTTCACAGGGTCCCCGGGCTGCTGTCAGAGTTCAGGGAAGCCCTCCCTGCCACCCACAGGACCAAGCGTTTTCCCCCGTGGACCACACGTCCCAGCAGCTCTCCCACCCCCGCAGAGGCAGAGTGCCCGGGAAGAACTAGGGACGTGGGGCCGGGAAGAGGGGCCGGGAAGAGGGGCCGGCCACGGTTCCGCGCCAGGTGGAGCGGGTCCGGGCGGGCGGGTCCCTGGTCAACGGACCGGTTCTCCCGTCGGGAGTCGGGCCTGTGCCCCTGCTGGGAGGCCAAGAGCCTTGCTTCGCCTGCAACGCCCCCACCCTGCCACAAGGCGGCAGACTTGGACCCAGCCGCTTCAACCCTCCAGTCTCTGCTGAACCACCCAAAAATGGAGTGTGACCGCTGCGACCTCAGTCCCCCAGAGCTCCAACCCCCACCTCTGTGAGGGAATCGGCGGCCTCCTGTCCTTGGCGTCCGCAAGAGGCATTCACCTGCGGTGAACCTGGGCCTCGGGCGAGCAGGGCCAGGCCCCATGGTAGGAGCCCGGGGAGGCAATGGCAGCCTCTGCGGCCAGGCCTCGGGCTCTCCCCGGGGCTCTCTCGGGGCACGGGCACCGTCTCTCGCCTTGAGAGTGCCCACGCCGTCCCTTGAGCCCCGCGAGACACCTGCTTCCCGTGATGAGAGGCCCGCTGCCTCCGTGGAGCTTGGAACTCTGGGGCCGGGCTGCGGGTCACTGGGCTAAGTGGCTGGAAAGGCGCAGACCCCTCCGTCCCGACCGCCCCACTGCGAAGGACAGGGGGCAGGCCCCCAGGAGATGGCTTTGGTCGAGCCGCGGCTGGCCGGTTTCGGGCCAAGACGCGGGACCCGGCAGGCTCAGGGCAGGCAGCCCCACCAGAAGCCTCCCTCGGGGCAACGGGCCCCACCCTGGACATATCAGGCCTGCTCCACAGGGTCCCTGGGGTCGTGTCCGTGGAACTGGAAGCTCTCCCCGCCACCCGGAGGTCCGTTCCTTTTCCCGTGGACCACACTTGCCAGCCCGTCTCCCACCCCGGCACAGGCAGAGTGCCAGGGAACAACTAGGGACCTGGGGACGGGAAGAGGGGGCCGGCCACGGTTCCGCGCCAGGTGGGGCGGGCCCGGGCGGGCGGGACCCACGCCCAGGGACCCGGTCTCCCGGGGGGTCTCGGGCCTGAGACCTGCCTGCGGGGCTAAGAGTCTTTCTTGGCTCCAACGGGCCCACCCGGCCCCGAGGCGGCAAACTTGCACCGAGACGCTTCTACTCTCTAAAGTCTGGGCTCAACTTCGCCAGAAGGGACTGTGTCCGCTGCGACCTGGGTCCCACAGAGCTCGAACCCCCCTCCCCGTGAAGGCATCCGCGGCCCGTGGTCCTTGGTGTCCGCAAAAGGCATTCACCTGCGGAGAACCTGGGCCCAGGTGAGCGGGACCAGGCCCCACGGCAGGAGCCTGGGGAGGCCACTGGAGCCACGGGGGCCAGGGCTGGGCATTTTCCCGGGTGCTCTCTCGGGTCCCAGGCGCCCTCTCTCGCCCGGGGAGTGCCCACGCCGTCCCCTGACCCCCGCAGGACGCCTGCATCCCGCCATAAGCGGCCCACCTCCTCCATGGAGCTCGGACACATGGGGCCGGGGTGCGAGCAACTGGCCTACGTGGCGGCAAACCCGCAGACCCCTCCGTCCCGTCCCCACCACCGCGAAGATCCCCCTGTTCTTCCATCCGTAAAGGGGTCCCCCTTTACGGATGGAAGAACAGGGGGGAGGCCCCCAGGAGATGGCTTTTGTCCGAGCAGCGGCTGAGTGGTTTCGGGCCAGGAGGCGGGGCCGCGCAGGCGCAAGCAGGCCCCCCCACCCCACGAGCATCCCTCCCGGGCAACGGGCCCCCCCCCCCCTCCCCTTGAGATATCAGGCCAGGTTCACAGGGTCCCCGGGCTGCTGTCAGAGTTAAGGGAAGCCCTCCCTGCCACCCACAGGACCAAGCGTTTTCCCCCGTGGACCACACGTCCCAGCAGCTCTCCCACCCCCGCAGAGGCAGAGTGCCCGGGAAGAACTAGGGACGTGGGGCCGGGAAGAGGGGCCGGGAAGAGGGGCCGGCCACGGTTCCGCGCCAGGTGGAGCGGGTCCGGGCGGGCGGGTCCCTGGTCAACGGACCGGTTCTCCCGTCGGGAGTCGGGCCTGTGCCCCTGCTGGGAGGCCAAGAGCCTTGCTTCGCCTGCAACGCCCCCACCCTGCCACAAGGCGGCAGACTTGGACCCAGCCGCTTCAACCCTCCAGTCTCTGCTGAACCACCCAAAAATGGAGTGTGACCGCTGCGACCTCAGTCCCCCAGAGCTCCAACCCCCACCTCTGTGAGGGAATCGGCGGCCTCCTGTCCTTGGCGTCCGCAAGAGGCATTCACCTGCGGTGAACCTGGGCCTCGGGCGAGCAGGGCCAGGCCCCATGGTAGGAGCCCGGGGAGGCAATGGCAGCCTCTGCGGCCAGGCCTCGGGCTCTCCCCGGGGCTCTCTCGGGGCACGGGCACCGTCTCTCGCCTTGAGAGTGCCCACGCCGCCCTTGAGCCCCGCGAGACACCTGCTTCCCGTGATGAGAGGCCCGCTGCCTCCGTGGAGCTTGGAACTCTGGGGCCGGGCTGCGGGTCACTGGGCTAAGTGGCTGGAAAGGCGCAGACCCCTCCGTCCCGACCGCCCCACTGCGAAGGACAGGGGGCAGGCCCCCAGGAGATGGCTTTGGTCGAGCCGCGGCTGGCCGGTTTCGGGCCAAGACGCGGGACCCGGCAGGCTCAGGGCAGGCAGCCCCACCAGAAGCCTCCCTCGGGGCAACGGGCCCCACCCTGGACATATCAGGCCTGCTCCACAGGGTCCCTGGGGTCGTGTCCGTGGAACTGGAAGCTCTCCCCGCCACCCGGAGGTCCGTTCCTTTTCCCGTGGACCACACTTGCCAGCCCGTCTCCCACCCCGGCACAGGCAGAGTGCCAGGGAACAACTAGGGACCTGGGGACGGGAAGAGGGGGCCGGCCACGGTTCCGCGCCAGGTGGGGCGGGCCCGGGCGGGCGGGACCCACGCCCAGGGACCCGGTCTCCCGGGGGGTCTCGGGCCTGAGACCTGCCTGCGGGGCTAAGAGTCTTTCTTGGCTCCAACGGGCCCACCCGGCCCCGAGGCGGCAAACTTGCACCGAGACGCTTCTACTCTCTAAAGTCTGGGCTCAACTTCGCCAGAAGGGACTGTGTCCGCTGCGACCTGGGTCCCACAGAGCTCGAACCCCCCTCCCCGTGAAGGCATCCGCGGCCCGTGGTCCTTGGTGTCCGCAAAAGGCATTCACCTGCGGAGAACCTGGGCCCAGGTGAGCGGGACCAGGCCCCACGGCAGGAGCCTGGGGAGGCCACTGGAGCCATGGCGGCCAGGGCTGGGCATTTTCCCGGGTGCTCTCTCGGGTCCCAGGCGCCCTCTCTCGCCCGGGGAGTGCCCACGCCGTCCCCTGACCCCCGCAGGACGCCTGCATCCCGCCATAAGCGGCCCACCTCCTCCATGGAGCTCGGACACATGGGGCCGGGGTGCGAGCAACTGGCCTACGTGGCGGCAAACCCGCAGACCCCTCCGTCCCGTCCCCACCACCGCGAAGATCCCCCTGTTCTTCCATCCGTAAAGGGGTCCCCCTTTACGGATGGAAGAACAGGGGGGAGGCCCCCAGGAGATGGCTTTTGTCCGAGCAGCGGCTGAGTGGTTTCGGGCCAGGAGGCGGGGCCGCGCAGGCGCAAGCCGGCTCCCCCACCCCACGAGCATCCCTCCGGGGCAACGGGCCCCCCCCCCCTCCCCTTGAGATATCAGGCCAGGTTCACAGGGTCCCCGGGCTGCTGTCAGAGTTAAGGGAAGCCCTCCCTGCCACCCACAGGACCAAGCGTTTTCCCCCGTGGACCACACGTCCCAGCAGCTCTCCCACCCCCGCAGAGGCAGAGTGCCCGGGAAGAACTAGGGACGTGGGGCCGGGAAGAGGGGCCGGGAAGAGGGGCCGGCCACGGTTCCGCGCCAGGTGGAGCGGGTCCGGGCGGGCGGATCCCTGGTCAACGGACCGGTTCTCCCGTCGGGAGTCGGGCCTGTGCCCCTGCTGTGAGGCCAAGAGCCTTGCTTCGCCTGCAACGCCCCCACCCTGCCACAAGGCGGCAGACTTGGACCCAGCCGCTTCAACCCTCCAGTCTCTGCTGAACCACCCAAAAATGGAGTGTGACCGCTGCGACCTCAGTCCCCCAGAGCTCCAACCCCCACCTCTGTGAGGGAATCGGCGGCCTCCTGTCCTTGGCGTCCGCAAGAGGCATTCACCTGCGGTGAACCTGGGCCTCGGGCGAGCAGGGCCAGGCCCCATGGTAGGAGCCCGGGGAGGCAATGGCAGCCTCTGCGGCCAGGCCTCGGGCTCTCCCCGGGTCTCTCTCGGGGCACGGGCACCGTCTCTCGCCTTGAGAGTGCCCACGCCGTCCCTTGAGCCCCGCGAGACACCTGCTTCCCGTGATGAGAGGCCCGCTGCCTCCGTGGAGCTTGGAACTCTGGGGCCGGGCTGCGGGTCACTGGGCTAAGTGGCTGGAAAGGCGCAGACCCCTCCGTCCCGACCGCCCCACTGCGAAGGACAGGGGGCAGGCCCCCAGGAGATGGCTTTGGTCGAGCCGCGGCTGGCCGGTTTCGGGCCAAGACGCGGGACCCGGCAGGCTCAGGGCAGGCAGCCCCACCAGAAGCCTCCCTCGGGGCAACGGGCCCCACCCTGGACATATCAGGCCTGCTCCACAGGGTCCCTGGGGTCGTGTCCGTGGAACTGGAAGCTCTCCCCGCCACCCGGAGGTCCGTTCCTTTTCCCGTGGACCACACTTGCCAGCCCGTCTCCCACCCCGGCACAGGCAGAGTGCCAGGGAACAACTAGGGACCTGGGGACGGGAAGAGGGGGCCGGCCACGGTTCCGCGCCAGGTGGGGCGGGCCCGGGCGGGCGGGACCCACGCCCAGGGACCCGGTCTCCCGGGGGGTCTCGGGCCTGAGACCTGCCTGCGGGGCTAAGAGTCTTTCTTGGCTCCAACGGGCCCACCCGGCCCCGAGGCGGCAAACTTGCACCGAGACGCTTCTACTCTCTAAAGTCTGGGCTCCACTTCGCCAGAAGGGGCTGTGTCCGCTGCGACCCGGGTCCCACAGAGCTCGAACCCCCCTCCCCGTGAAGGCATCCGCGGCCCGTGGTCCTTGGTGTCCGCAAAAGGCATTCACCTGCGGAGAACCTGGGCCCAGGTGAGCGGGACCAGGCCCCACGGCAGGAGCCTGGGGAGGCCACTGGAGCCACGGGGGCCAGGGCTGGGCATTTTCCCGGGTGCTCTCTCGGGTCCCAGGCGCCCTCTCTCGCCCGGGGAGTGCCCACGCCGTCCCCTGACCCCCGCAGGACGCCTGCATCCCGCCATAAGCGGCCCACCTCCTCCATGGAGCTCGGACACATGGGGCCGGGGTGCGAGCAACTGGCCTACGTGGCGGCAAACCCGCAGACCCCTCCGTCCCGTCCCCACCACCGCGAAGATCCCCCTGTTCTTCCATCCGTAAAGGGGTCCCCCTTTACGGATGGAAGAACAGGGGGGAGGCCCCCAGGAGATGGCTTTTGTCCGAGCAGCGGCTGGGTGGTTTCGGGCCAGGAGGCGGGGCCGCGCAGGCGCAAGCAGGCCCCCCCACCCCACGAGCATCCCTCCCGGGCAACGGGCCCCCCCCCCCTCCCCTTGAGATATCAGGCCAGGTTCACAGGGTCCCCGGGCTGCTGTCAGAGTTCAGGGAAGCCCTCCCTGCCACCCACAGGACCAAGCGTTTTCCCCCGTGGACCACACGTCCCAGCAGCTCTCCCACCCCCGCAGAGGCAGAGTGCCCGGGAAGAACTAGGGACGTGGGGCCGGGAAGAGGGGCCGGGAAGAGGGGCCGGCCACGGTTCCGCGCCAGGTGGAGCGGGTCCGGGCGGGCGGGTCCCTGGTCAACGGACCGGTTCTCCCGTCGGGAGTCGGGCCTGTGCCCCTGCTGGGAGGCCAAGAGCCTTGCTTCGCCTGCAACGCCCCCACCCTGCCACAAGGCGGCAGACTTGGACCCAGCCGCTTCAACCCTCCAGTCTCTGCTGAACCACCCAAAAATGGAGTGTGACCGCTGCGACCTCAGTCCCCCAGAGCTCCAACCCCCACCTCTGTGAGGGAATCGGCGGCCTCCTGTCCTTGGCGTCCGCAAGAGGCATTCACCTGCGGTGAACCTGGGCCTCGGGCGAGCAGGGCCAGGCCCCATGGTAGGAGCCCGGGGAGGCAATGGCAGCCTCTGCGGCCAGGCCTCGGGCTCTCCCCGGGGCTCTCTCGGGGCACGGGCACCGTCTCTCGCCTTGAGAGTGCCCACGCCGTCCCTTGAGCCCCGCGAGACACCTGCTTCCCGTGATGAGAGGCCCGCTGCCTCCGTGGAGCTTGGAACTCTGGGGCCGGGCTGCGGGTCACTGGGCTAAGTGGCTGGAAAGGCGCAGACCCCTCCGTCCCGACCGCCCCACTGCGAAGGACAGGGGGCAGGCCCCCAGGAGATGGCTTTGGTCGAGCCGCGGCTGGCCGGTTTCGGGCCAAGACGCGGGACCCGGCAGGCTCAGGGCAGGCAGCCCCACCAGAAGCCTCCCTCGGGGCAACGGGCCCCACCCTGGACATATCAGGCCTGCTCCACAGGGTCCCTGGGGTCGTGTCCGTGGAACTGGAAGCTCTCCCCGCCACCCGGAGGTCCGTTCCTTTTCCCGTGGACCACACTTGCCAGCCCGTCTCCCACCCCGGCACAGGCAGAGTGCCAGGGAACAACTAGGGACCTGGGGACGGGAAGAGGGGGCCGGCCACGGTTCCGCGCCAGGTGGGGCGGGCCCGGGCGGGCGGGACCCACGCCCAGGGACCCGGTCTCCCGGGGGGTCTCGGGCCTGAGACCTGCCTGCGGGGCTAAGAGTCTTTCTTGGCTCCAACGGGCCCACCCGGCCCCGAGGCGGCAAACTTGCACCGAGACGCTTCTACTCTCTAAAGTCTGGGCTCAACTTCGCCAGAAGGGACTGTGTCCGCTGCGACCTGGGTCCCACAGAGCTCGAACCCCCCTCCCCGTGAAGGCATCCGCGGCCCGTGGTCCTTGGTGTCCGCAAAAGGCATTCACCTGCGGAGAACCTGGGCCCAGGTGAGCGGGACCAGGCCCCACGGCAGGAGCCTGGGGAGGCCACTGGAGCCACGGGGGCCAGGGCTGGGCATTTTCCCGGGTGCTCTCTCGGGTCCCAGGCGCCCTCTCTCGCCCGGGGAGTGCCCACGCCGTCCCCTGACCCCCGCAGGACGCCTGCATCCCGCCATAAGCGGCCCACCTCCTCCATGGAGCTCGGACACATGGGGCCGGGGTGCGAGCAACTGGCCTACGTGGCGGCAAACCCGCAGACCCCTCCGTCCCGTCCCCACCACCGCGAAGATCCCCCTGTTCTTCCATCCGTAAAGGGGTCCCCCTTTACGGATGGAAGAACAGGGGGGAGGCCCCCAGGAGATGGCTTTTGTCCGAGCAGCGGCTGAGTGGTTTCGGGCCAGGAGGCGGGGCCGCGCAGGCGCAAGCAGGCCCCCCCACCCCACGAGCATCCCTCCCGGGCAACGGGCCCCCCCCCCCTTCCCCTTGAGATATCAGGCCAGGTTCACAGGGTCCCCGGGCTGCTGTCAGAGTTAAGGGAAGCCCTCCCTGCCACCCACAGGACCAAGCGTTTTCCCCCGTGGACCACACGTCCCAGCAGCTCTCCCACCCCCGCAGAGGCAGAGTGCCCGGGAAGAACTAGGGACGTGGGGCCGGGAAGAGGGGCCGGGAAGAGGGGCCGGCCACGGTTCCGCGCCAGGTGGAGCGGGTCCGGGCGGGCGGGTCCCTGGTCAACGGACCGGTTCTCCCGTCGGGAGTCGGGCCTGTGCCCCTGCTGGGAGGCCAAGAGCCTTGCTTCGCCTGCAACGCCCCCACCCTGCCACAAGGCGGCAGACTTGGACCCAGCCGCTTCAACCCTCCAGTCTCTGCTGAACCACCCAAAAATGGAGTGTGACCGCTGCGACCTCAGTCCCCCAGAGCTCCAACCCCCACCTCTGTGAGGGAATCGGCGGCCTCCTGTCCTTGGCGTCCGCAAGAGGCATTCACCTGCGGTGAACCTGGGCCTCGGGCGAGCAGGGCCAGGCCCCATGGTAGGAGCCCGGGGAGGCAATGGCAGCCTCTGCGGCCAGGCCTCGGGCTCTCCCCGGGGCTCTCTCGGGGCACGGGCACCGTCTCTCGCCTTGAGAGTGCCCACGCCGCCCTTGAGCCCCGCGAGACACCTGCTTCCCGTGATGAGAGGCCCGCTGCCTCCGTGGAGCTTGGAACTCTGGGGCCGGGCTGCGGGTCACTGGGCTAAGTGGCTGGAAAGGCGCAGACCCCTCCGTCCCGACCGCCCCACTGCGAAGGACAGGGGGCAGGCCCCCAGGAGATGGCTTTGGTCGAGCCGCGGCTGGCCGGTTTCGGGCCAAGACGCGGGACCCGGCAGGCTCAGGGCAGGCAGCCCCACCAGAAGCCTCCCTCGGGGCAACGGGCCCCACCCTGGACATATCAGGCCTGCTCCACAGGGTCCCTGGGGTCGTGTCCGTGGAACTGGAAGCTCTCCCCGCCACCCGGAGGTCCGTTCCTTTTCCCGTGGACCACACTTGCCAGCCCGTCTCCCACCCCGGCACAGGCAGAGTGCCAGGGAACAACTAGGGACCTGGGGACGGGAAGAGGGGGCCGGCCACGGTTCCGCGCCAGGTGGGGCGGGCCCGGGCGGGCGGGACCCACGCCCAGGGACCCGGTCTCCCGGGGGGTCTCGGGCCTGAGACCTGCCTGCGGGGCTAAGAGTCTTTCTTGGCTCCAACGGGCCCACCCGGCCCCGAGGCGGCAAACTTGCACCGAGACGCTTCTACTCTCTAAAGTCTGGGCTCAACTTCGCCAGAAGGGACTGTGTCCGCTGCGACCTGGGTCCCACAGAGCTCGAACCCCCCTCCCCGTGAAGGCATCCGCGGCCCGTGGTCCTTGGTGTCCGCAAAAGGCATTCACCTGCGGAGAACCTGGGCCCAGGTGAGCGGGACCAGGCCCCACGGCAGGAGCCTGGGGAGGCCACTGGAGCCATGGGGGCCAGGGCTGGGCATTTTCCCGGGTGCTCTCTCGGGTCCCAGGCGCCCTCTCTCGCCCGGGGAGTGCCCACGCCGTCCCCTGACCCCCGCAGGACGCCTGCATCCCGCCATAAGCGGCCCACCTCCTCCATGGAGCTCGGACACATGGGGCCGGGGTGCGAGCAACTGGCCTACGTGGCGGCAAACCCGCAGACCCCTCCGTCCCGTCCCCACCACCGCGAAGATCCCCCTGTTCTTCCATCCGTAAAGGGGTCCCCCTTTACGGATGGAAGAACAGGGGGGAGGCCCCCAGGAGATGGCTTTTGTCCGAGCAGCGGCTGAGTGGTTTCGGGCCAGGAGGCGGGGCCGCGCAGGCGCAAGCCGGCTCCCCCACCCCACGAGCATCCCTCCGGGGCAACGGGCCCCCCCCCCCTCCCCTTTAGATATCAGGCCAGGTTCACAGGGTCCCCGGGCTGCTGTCAGAGTTAAGGGAAGCCCTCCCTGCCACCCACAGGACCAAGCGTTTTCCCCCGTGGACCACACGTCCCAGCAGCTCTCCCACCCCCGCAGAGGCATAGTGCCCGGGAAGAACTAGGGACGTGGGGCCGGGAAGAGGGGCCGGGAAGAGGGGCCGGCCACGGTTCCGCGCCAGGTGGAGCGGGTCCGGGCGGGCGGATCCCTGGTCAACGGACCGGTTCTCCCGTCGGGAGTCGGGCCTGTGCCCCTGCTGTGAGGCCAAGAGCCTTGCTTCGCCTGCAACGCCCCCACCCTGCCACAAGGCGGCAGACTTGGACCCAGCCGCTTCAACCCTCCAGTCTCTGCTGAACCACCCAAAAATGGAGTGTGACCGCTGCGACCTCAGTCCCCCAGAGCTCCAACCCCCACCTCTGTGAGGGAATCGGCGGCCTCCTGTCCTTGGCGTCCGCAAGAGGCATTCACCTGCGGTGAACCTGGGCCTCGGGCGAGCAGGGCCAGGCCCCATGGTAGGAGCCCGGGGAGGCAATGGCAGCCTCTGCGGCCAGGCCTCGGGCTCTCCCCGGGGCTCTCTCGGGGCACGGGCACCGTCTCTCGCCTTGAGAGTGCCCACGCCGCCCTTGAGCCCCGCGAGACACCTGCTTCCCGTGATGAGAGGCCCGCTGCCTCCGTGGAGCTTGGAACTCTGGGGCCGGGCTGCGGGTCACTGGGCTAAGTGGCTGGAAAGGCGCAGACCCCTCCGTCCCGACCGCCCCACTGCGAAGGACAGGGGGCAGGCCCCCAGGAGATGGCTTTGGTCGAGCCGCGGCTGGCCGGTTTCGGGCCAAGACGCGGGACCCGGCAGGCTCAGGGCAGGCAGCCCCACCAGAAGCCTCCCTCGGGGCAACGGGCCCCACCCTGGACATATCAGGCCTGCTCCACAGGGTCCCTGGGGTCGTGTCCGTGGAACTGGAAGCTCTCCCCGCCACCCGGAGGTCCGTTCCTTTTCCCGTGGACCACACTTGCCAGCCCGTCTCCCACCCCGGCACAGGCAGAGTGCCAGGGAACAACTAGGGACCTGGGGACGGGAAGAGGGGGCCGGCCACGGTTCCGCGCCAGGTGGGGCGGGCCCGGGCGGGCGGGACCCACGCCCAGGGACCCGGTCTCCCGGGGGGTCTCGGGCCTGAGACCTGCCTGCGGGGCTAAGAGTCTTTCTTGGCTCCAACGGGCCCACCCGGCCCCGAGGCAGCAAACTTGCACCGAGACGCTTCTACTCTCTAAAGTCTGGACTCAACTTCGCCAGAAGGGACTGTGTCCGCTGCGACCTGGGTCCCACAGAGCTCGAACCCCCCTCCCCGTGAAGGCATCCGCGGCCCGTGGTCCTTGGTGTCCGCAAAAGGCATTCACCTGCGGAGAACCTGGGCCCAGGTGAGCGGGACCAGGCCCCACGGCAGGAGCCTGGGGAGGCCACTGGAGCCACGGGGGCCAGGGCTGGGCATTTTCCCGGGTGCTCTCTCGGGTCCCAGGCGCCCTCTCTCGCCCGGGGAGTGCCCACGCCGTCCCCTGACCCCCGCAGGACGCCTGCATCCCGCCATAAGCGGCCCACCTCCTCCATGGAGCTCGGACACATGGGGCCGGGGTGCGAGCAACTGGCCTACGTGGCGGCAAACCCGCAGACCCCTCCGTCCCGTCCCCACCACCGCGAAGATCCCCCTGTTCTTCCATCCGTAAAGGGGTCCCCCTTTACGGATGGAAGAACAGGGGGGAGGCCCCCAGGAGATGGCTTTTGTCCGAGCAGCGGCTGAGTGGTTTCGGGCCAGGAGGCGGGGCCGCGCAGGCGCAAGCAGGCACCCCCACCCCACGAGCATCCCTCCCGGGCAACGGGCCCCCCCCCCCCTCCCCTTGAGATATCAGGCCAGGTTCACAGGGTCCCCGGGCTGCTGTCAGAGTTAAGGGAAGCCCTCCCTGCCACCCACAGGACCAAGCGTTTTCCCCCGTGGACCACACGTCCCAGCAGCTCTCCCACCCCCGCAGAGGCAGAGTGCCCGGGAAGAACTAGGGACGTGGGGCCGGGAAGAGGGGCCGGGAAGAGGGGCCGGCCACGGTTCCGCGCCAGGTGGAGCGGGTCCGGGCGGGCGGGTCCCTGGTCAACGGACCGGTTCTCCCGTCGGGAGTCGGGCCTGTGCCCCTGCTGGGAGGCCAAGAGCCTTGCTTCGCCTGCAACGCCCCCACCCTGCCACAAGGCGGCAGACTTGGACCCAGCCGCTTCAACCCTCCAGTCTCTGCTGAACCACCCAAAAATGGAGTGTGACCGCTGCGACCTCAGTCCCCCAGAGCTCCAACCCCCACCTCTGTGAGGGAATCGGCGGCCTCCTGTCCTTGGCGTCCGCAAGAGGCATTCACCTGCGGTGAACCTGGGCCTCGGGCGAGCAGGGCCAGGCCCCATGGTAGGAGCCCGGGGAGGCAATGGCAGCCTCTGCGGCCAGGCCTCGGGCTCTCCCCGGGGCTCTCTCGGGGCACGGGCACCGTCTCTCGCCTTGAGAGTGCCCACGCCGCCCTTGAGCCCCGCGAGACACCTGCTTCCCGTGATGAGAGGCCCGCTGCCTCCGTGGAGCTTGGAACTCTGGGGCCGGGCTGCGGGTCACTGGGCTAAGTGGCTGGAAAGGCGCAGACCCCTCCGTCCCGACCGCCCCACTGCGAAGGACAGGGGGCAGGCCCCCAGGAGATGGCTTTGGTCGAGCCGCGGCTGGCCGGTTTCGGGCCAAGACGCGGGACCCGGCAGGCTCAGGGCAGGCAGCCCCACCAGAAGCCTCCCTCGGGGCAACGGGCCCCACCCTGGACATATCAGGCCTGCTCCACAGGGTCCCTGGGGTCGTGTCCGTGGAACTGGAAGCTCTCCCCGCCACCCGGAGGTCCGTTCCTTTTCCCGTGGACCACACTTGCCAGCCCGTCTCCCACCCCGGCACAGGCAGAGTGCCAGGGAACAACTAGGGACCTGGGGACGGGAAGAGGGGGCCGGCCACGGTTCCGCGCCAGGTGGGGCGGGCCCGGGCGGGCGGGACCCACGCCCAGGGACCCGGTCTCCCGGGGGGTCTCGGGCCTGAGACCTGCCTGCGGGGCTAAGAGTCTTTCTTGGCTCCAACGGGCCCACCCGGCCCCGAGGCGGCAAACTTGCACCGAGACGCTTCTACTCTCTAAAGTCTGGGCTCAACTTCGCCAGAAGGGACTGTGTCCGCTGCGACCTGGGTCCCACAGAGCTCGAACCCCCCTCCCCGTGAAGGCATCCGCGGCCCGTGGTCCTTGGTGTCCGCAAAAGGCATTCACCTGCGGAGAACCTGGGCCCAGGTGAGCGGGACCAGGCCCCACGGCAGGAGCCTGGGGAGGCCACTGGAGCCACGGGGGCCAGGGCTGGGCATTTTCCCGGGTGCTCTCTCGGGTCCCAGGCGCCCTCTCTCGCCCGGGGAGTGCCCACGCCGTCCCCTGACCCCCGCAGGACGCCTGCATCCCGCCATAAGCGGCCCACCTCCTCCATGGAGCTCGGACACATGGGGCCGGGGTGCGAGCAACTGGCCTACGTGGCGGCAAACCCGCAGACCCTTCCGTCCCGTCCCCACCACCGCGAAGATCCCCCTGTTCTTCCATCCGTAAAGGGGTCCCCCTTTACGGATGGAAGAACAGGGGGGAGGCCCCCAGGAGATGGCTTTTGTCCGAGCAGCGGCTGGGTGGTTTCGGGCCAGGAGGCGGGGCCGCGCAGGCGCAAGCAGGCCCCCCCACCCCACGAGCATCCCTCCCGGGCAACGGGCCCCCCCCCTCCCCTTGAGATATCAGGCCAGGTTCACAGGGTCCCCGGGCTGCTGTCAGAGTTAAGGGAAGCCCTCCCTGCCACCCACAGGACCAAGCGTTTTCCCCCGTGGACCACACGTCCCAGCAGCTCTCCCACCCCCGCAGAGGCAGAGTGCCCGGGAAGAAGTAGGGACGTGGGGCCGGGAAGAGGGGCCGGGAAGAGGGGCCGGCCACGGTTCCGCGCCAGGTGGAGCGGGTCCGGGCGGGCGGATCCCTGGTCAACGGACCGGTTCTCCCGTCGGGAGTCGGGCCTGTGCCCCTGCTGGGAGGCCAAGAGCCTTGCTTCGCCTGCAACGCCCCCACCCTGCCACAAGGCGGCAGACTTGGACCCAGCCGCTTCAACCCTCCAGTCTCTGCTGAACCACCCAAAAATGGAGTGTGACCGCTGCGACCTCAGTCCCCCAGAGCTCCAACCCCCACCTCTGTGAGGGAATCGGCGGCCTCCTGTCCTTGGCGTCCGCAAGAGGCATTCACCTGCGGTGAACCTGGGCCTCGGGCGAGCAGGGCCAGGCCCCATGGTAGGAGCCCGGGGAGGCAATGGCAGCCTCTGCGGCCAGGCCTCGGGCTCTCCCCGGGGCTCTCTCGGGGCACGGGCACCGTCTCTCGCCTTGAGAGTGCCCACGCCGTCCCTTGAGCCCCGCGAGACACCTGCTTCCCGTGATGAGAGGCCCGCTGCCTCCGTGGAGCTTGGAACTCTGGGGCCGGGCTGCGGGTCACTGGGCTAAGTGGCTGGAAAGGCGCAGACCCCTCCGTCCCGACCGCCCCAATGCGAAGGACAGGGGGCAGGCCCCCAGGAGATGGCTTTGGTCGAGCCGCGGCTGGCCGGTTTCGGGCCAAGACTCGGGACCCGGCAGGCTCAGGGCAGGCAGCCCCACCAGAAGCCTCCCTCGGGGCAACGGGCCCCACCCTGGACATATCAGGCCTGCTCCACAGGGTCCCTGGGGTCGTGTCCGTGGAACTGGAAGCTCTCCCCGCCACCCGGAGGTCCGTTCCTTTTCCCGTGGACCACACTTGCCAGCCCGTCTCCCACCCCGGCACAGGCAGAGTGCCAGGGAACAACTAGGGACCTGGGGACGGGAAGAGGGGGCCGGCCACGGTTCCGCGCCAGGTGGGGCGGGCCCGGGCGGGCGGGACCCACGCCCAGGGACCCGGTCTCCCGGGGGGTCTCGGGCCTGAGACCTGCCTGCGGGGCTAAGAGTCTTTCTTGGCTCCAACGGGCCCACCCGGCCCCGAGGCGGCAAACTTGCACCGAGACGCTTCTACTCTCTAAAGTCTGGGCTCAACTTCGCCAGAAGGGACTGTGTCCGCTGCGACCTGGGTCCCACAGAGCTCGAACCCCCCTCCCCGTGAAGGCATCCGCAGCCCGTGGTCCTTGGTGTCCGCAAAAGGCATTCACCTGCGGAGAACCTGGGCCCAGGTGAGCGGGACCAGGCCCCACGGCAGGAGCCTGGGGAGGCCACTGGAGCCACGGGGGCCAGGGCTGGGCATTTTCCCGGGTGCTCTCTCGGGTCCCAGGCGCCCTCTCTCGCCCGGGGAGTGCCCACGCCGTCCCCTGACCCCCGCAGGACGCCTGCATCCCGCCATAAGCGGCCCACCTCCTCCATGGAGCTCGGACACATGGGGCCGGGGTGCGAGCAACTGGCCTACGTGGCGGCAAACCCGCAGACCCCTCCGTCCCGTCCCCACCACCGCGAAGATCCCCCTGTTCTTCCATCCGTAAAGGGGTCCCCCTTTACGGATGGAAGAACAGGGGGGAGGCCCCCAGGAGATGGCTTTTGTCCGAGCAGCGGCTGGGTGGTTTCGGGCCAGGAGGCGGGGCCGCGCAGGCGCAAGCAGGCCCCCCCACCCCACGAGCATCCCTCCCGGGCAACGGGCCCCCCCCCCTCCCCTTGAGATATCAGGCCAGGTTCACAGGGTCCCCGGGCTGCTGTCAGAGTTAAGGGAAGCCCTCCCTGCCACCCACAGGACCAAGCGTTTTCCCCCGTGGACCACACGTCCCAGCAGCTCTCCCACCCCCGCAGAGGCAGAGTGCCCGGGAAGAACTAGGGACGTGGGGCCGGGAAGAGGGGCCGGGAAGAGGGGCCGGCCACGGTTCCGCGCCAGGTGGAGCGGGTCCGGGCGGGCGGGTCCCTGGTCAACGGACCGGTTCTCCCGTCGGGAGTCGGGCCTGTGCCCCTGCTGGGAGGCCAAGAGCCTTGCTTCGCCTGCAACGCCCCCACCCTGCCACAAGGCGGCAGACTTGGACCCAGCCGCTTCAACCCTCCAGTCTCTGCTGAACCACCCAAAAATGGAGTGTGACCGCTGCGACCTCAGTCCCCCAGAGCTCCAACCCCCACCTCTGTGAGGGAATCGGCGGCCTCCTGTCCTTGGCGTCCGCAAGAGGCATTCACCTGCGGTGAACCTGGGCCTCGGGCGAGCAGGGCCAGGCCCCATGGTAGGAGCCCGGGGAGGCAATGGCAGCCTCTGCGGCCAGGCCTCGGGCTCTCCCCGGGGCTCTCTCGGGGCACGGGCACCGTCTCTCGCCTTGAGAGTGCCCACGCCGCCCTTGAGCCCCGCGAGACACCTGCTTCCCGTGATGAGAGGCCCGCTGCCTCCGTGGAGCTTGGAACTCTGGGGCCGGGCTGCGGGTCACTGGGCTAAGTGGCTGGAAAGGCGCAGACCCCTCCGTCCCGACCGCCCCACTGCGAAGGACAGGGGGCAGGCCCCCAGGAGATGGCTTTGGTCGAGCCGCGGCTGGCCGGTTTCGGGCCAAGACGCGGGACCCGGCAGGCTCAGGGCAGGCAGCCCCACCAGAAGCCTCCCTCGGGGCAACGGGCCCCACCCTGGACATATCAGGCCTGCTCCACAGGGTCCCTGGGGTCGTGTCCGTGGAACTGGAAGCTCTCCCCGCCACCCGGAGGTCCGTTCCTTTTCCCGTGGACCACACTTGCCAGCCCGTCTCCCACCCCGGCACAGGCAGAGTGCCAGGGAACAACTAGGGACCTGGGGACGGGAAGAGGGGGCCGGCCACGGTTCCGCGCCAGGTGGGGCGGGCCCGGGCGGGCGGGACCCACGCCCAGGGACCCGGTCTCCCGGGGGATCTCGGGCCTGAGACCTGCCTGCGGGGCTAAGAGTCTTTCTTGGCTCCAACGGGCCCACCCGGCCCCGAGGCGGCAAACTTGCACCGAGACGCTTCTACTCTCTAAAGTCTGGGCTCAACTTCGCCAGAAGGGACTGTGTCCGCTGCGACCTGGGTCCCACAGAGCTCGAACCCCCCTCCCCGTGAAGGCATCCGAGGCCCGTGGTCCTTGGTGTCCGCAAAAGGCATTCACCTGCGGAGAACCTGGGCCCAGGTGAGCGGGACCAGGCCCCACGGCAGGAGCCTGGGGAGGCCACTGGAGCCACGGGGGCCAGGGCTGGGCATTTTCCCGGGTGCTCTCTCGGGCCCCAGGCGCCCTCTCTCGCCCGGGGAGTGCCCACGCCGTCCCCTGACCCCCGCAGGACGCCTGCATCCCGCCATAAGCGGCCCACCTCCTCCATGGAGCTCGGACACATGGGGCCGGGGTGCGAGCAACTGGCCTACGTGGCGGCAAACCCGCAGACCCCTCCGTCCCGTCCCCACCACCGCGAAGATCCCCCTGTTCTTCCATCCGTAAAGGGGTCCCCCTTTACGGATGGAAGAACAGGGGGGAGGCCCCCAGGAGATGGCTTTTGTCCGAGCAGCGGCTGGGTGGTTTCGGGCCAGGAGGCGGGGCCGCGCAGGCGCAAGCAGGCCCCCCCACCCCACGAGCATCCCTCCCGGGCAACGGGCCCCCCCCCCCCTCCCCTTGAGATATCAGGCCAGGTTCACAGGGTCCCCGGGCTGCTGTCAGAGTTCAGGGAAGCCCTTCCTGCCACCCACAGGACCAAGCGTTTTCCCCCGTGGACCACACGTCCCAGCAGCTCTCCCACCCCCGCAGAGGCAGAGTGCCCGGGAAGAACTAGGGACGTGGGGCCGGGAAGAGGGGCCGGGAAGAGGGGCCGGCCACGGTTCCGCGCCAGGTGGAGCGGGTCCGGGCGGGCGGGTCCCTGGTCAACGGACCGGTTCTCCCGTCGGGAGTCGGGCCTGTGCCCCTGCTGGGAGGCCAAGAGCCTTGCTTCGCCTGCAACGCCCCCACCCTGCCACAAGGCGGCAGACTTGGACCCAGCCGCTTCATCCCTCCAGTCTCTGCTGAACCACCCAAAAATGGAGTGTGACCGCTGCGACCTCAGTCCCCCAGAGCTCCAACCCCCACCTCTGTGAGGGAATCGGCGGCCTCCTGTCCTTGGCGTCCGCAAGAGGCATTCACCTGCGGTGAACCTGGGCCTCGGGCGAGCAGGGCCAGGCCCCATGGTAGGAGCCCGGGGAGGCAATGGCAGCCTCTGCGGCCAGGCCTCGGGCTCTCCCCGGGGCTCTCTCGGGGCACGGGCACCGTCTCTCGCCTTGAGAGTGCCCACGCCGTCCCTTGAGCCCCGCGAGACACCTGCTTCCCGTGATGAGAGGCCCGCTGCCTCCGTGGAGCTTGGAACTCTGGGGCCGGGCTGCGGGTCACTGGGCTAAGTGGCTGGAAAGGCGCAGACCCCTCCGTCCCGACCGCCCCACTGCGAAGGACAGGGGGCAGGCCCCCAGGAGATGGCTTTGGTCGAGCCGCGGCTGGCCGGTTTCGGGCCAAGACGCGGGACCCGGCAGGCTCAGGGCAGGCAGCCCCACCAGAAGCCTCCCTCGGGGCAACGGGCCCCACCCTGGACATATCAGGCCTGCTCCACAGGGTCCCTGGGGTCGTGTCCGTGGAACTGGAAGCTCTCCCCGCCACCCGGAGGTCCGTTCCTTTTCCCGTGGACCACACTTGCCAGCCCGTCTCCCACCCC
>NW_026527343.1:0-66251 GCF_022682495.2 Desmodus rotundus
GCCAGCCCGTCTCCTACCCCGCCAGAGGCAGAGTGCCAGGGAAGAGCTAGGGACCTGGGGCCGGGAAGAGGGGCCGGCCACGGTTCCGCGCCAGGTGGAGCGGTTCCGGGCGGGCGGGCGGGACCCTCGACCAAGGACCGGATCTCCCTTGGGGCGTCTGGCCTGTGCCCCGCCTGGGAGGCTAAGAGCCTTGCTTCGCCTGCAAAGCCCCCACCCTGCCACAAGGCGGCACACTTGGACCCAGCCGCTTCAACCCTCCAGTCTCTGCGGAACCACCCAAAAATGGAGTGTGACCGCTGCGACCTCAGTCCCCCAGAGCTCGAACCCCCACCTCTGTGAGGGAATCGGCGACCTCCTGTCCTTGGCGTCCGCAAAAGGCATTCACCTGCGGTGAACCTGGGCCTCGGGCGAGCACGGTCAGGCCCCATGGTAGGAGCCCGGGGAGGCAATTGAGGCCTCTGCGGCCAGGCCTCGGACTCTCCCCGGGGCTCTCTCGGGTCCCAGGCGCCCTCTCTCGCCCGGGGATTGCCCACGCCGTCCCCTGACACCCGCAGGACGCCTGCATCCCGCCATAAGCGGCCCACCTCGTCCATGGAGCTGGGACACATGGGGCCGGGGTGCGAGCAACTGGCCTACGTGGCTGCAAACCCGCAGACACCTCCGTCCCGTCCCCACCACTGCGAAGAACCCCCTGTTCTTCCATCCGTAAAGGGGTCCCCCTTTACGGATGGAAGAACAGGGGGGAGGCCCCCAGGAGATGGCTTTTGTCCGAGCCGCGGCTGGGTGGTTTCGGGCCAAGAGGCGGGGCCGCGCAGGCGCAAGCAGGCCCCACCCCAAGAGCATCCCTCCGGGCAACGTGCCCCCCCCTTGAGATATCAGGCCAGGTCCACAGGGTCCCTGGGCTGGTGTCAGAGTTAACGGAGGCCCTCCCTGCCACCCAGAGGACCGCGCGTTTTCCCGTGGACCACACTTGCCAGCCCGTCTCCTACCCCGCCAGAGGCAGAGTGCCAGGGAAGAGCTAGGGATCTGGGGCCGGGAAGAGGGGCCGGCCACGGTTCCGGGCCACGTGGGGCGGGCCCGGGCGGGCGGGACCCACGCCCAGGGACCGGGTCTCCCTGGGGGTCTCGGGCCTGAGACCTGCCTGGCGGCCTAAGAGTCTCTCTTGGCTCAAACGGCCCCACCCTGCCCCGAGGCGGAAAACTTGGACCGAGATGCTTCTACTCTCTAAAGTCTGGGCTGAACTTTGCGAGAAGGGACTGTGTGCGCTGCGACCTGGGTCCCACAGAGCTGGAAACCCCCCTGCCCGTGAAGTGATCCGCGGCCTGTGGTCCCTGGTGTCCGCAAAAGGCATTCACCTGCGGAGAACCTGGGCCCAGGTGAGCGGGACCAGGCCCCACGGCAGGAGCCTGTGGAGGCCACTGGAGCCACGGGGGCCAGGGCTGGGCATTTTCCCGGGGGCTCTCTCGGGTCCCAGGCGCCCTCTCTCGCCCGGGGAGTGCCCACGCCGTCCCCTGACCCCCGCAGGACGCCTGCATCCCGCCATAAGCGGCCCACCTCGTCCATGGAGCTGGGACACATGGGGCCGGGGTGCGAGCAACTGGCCTACGTGGCTGCAAACCCGCAGACCCCTCCGTCCCGTCCCCACCACTGCGAAGATCCCCCTGTTCTTCCATCCGTAAAGGGGTCCCCTTTACGGATGGAAGAACAGGGGGGAGGCCCCCAGGAGATGGCTTTTGTCCGAGCCGCGGCTGGGTGGTTTCGGGCCAAGAGGCGGGGCCGCGCAGGCGCAAGCAGGCCCCACCCCAAGAGCATCCCTCCGGGCAACGTGCCCCCCCCTTGAGATATCAGGCCAGGTCCACAGGGTCCCTGGGCTGGTGTCAGAGTTAACGGAGGCCCTCCCTGCCACCCAGAGGACCGCGCGTTTTCCCGTGGACCACACTTGCCAGCCCGTCTCCTACCCCGCCAGAGGCAGAGTGCCAGGGAAGAGCTAGGGACCTGGGGCCGGGAAGAGGGGCCGGCCACGGTTCCGCGCCAGGTGGAGCGGTTCCGGGCGGGCGGGCGGGACCCTCGACCAAGGACCGGATCTCCCTTGGGGCGTCTGGCCTGTGCCCCGCCTGGGAGGCTAAGAGCCTTGCTTCGCCTGCAAAGCCCCCACCCTGCCACAAGGCGGCACACTTGGACCCAGCCGCTTCAACCCTCCAGTCTCTGCGGAACCACCCAAAAATGGAGTGTGACCGCTGCGACCTCAGTCCCCCAGAGCTCGAACCCCCACCTCTGTGAGGGAATCGGGGACCTCCTGTCCTTGGCGTCCGCAAAAGGCATTCACCTGCGGTGAACCTGGGCCTCGGGCGAGCATGGTCAGGCCCCATGGTAGGAGCCCAGGGAGGCAATGGAGGCCTCTGCGGCCAGGCCTCGGACTCTCCCCGGGGCTCTCTCGGGTCCCAGGCGCCCTCTCTCGCCCGGGGAGTGCCCACGCCGTCCCCTGACCCCCGCAGGACGCCTGCATCCCGCCATAAGCGGCCCACCTCGTCCATGGAGCTGGGACACATGGGGCCGCGGTGCGAGCAACTGGCCTACGTGGCTGCAAACCCGCAGACCCCTCCGTCCCGTCCCCACCACTGCGAAGATCCCCCTGTTCTTCCATCCGTAAAGGGGTCCCCCTTTACGGATGGAAGAACAGGGGGGAGGCCCCCAGGAGATGGCTTTTGTCCGAGCCGCGGCTGGGTGGTTTCTGGCCAAGAGGCGGGGCCGCGCAGGCGCAAGCAGGCCCCACCCCAAGAGCATCCCTCCGGGCAACGTGCCCCCCCCTTGAGATATCAGGCCAGGTCCACAGGGTCCCTGGGCTGGTGTCAGAGTTAACGGAGGCCCTCCCTGCCACCCAGAGGACCGCGCGTTTTCCCGTGGACCACACTTCCCAGCAGCTCTCCCACCCCCGCAGAGGCAGAGTGCCAGGAAAGAACTAGGGACCTGGTGCCTGGAAGAGGGGCCGGCCACGGTTCCGCGCCAGGTGGAGCGGTTCCGGGCGGGCGGGCGGGACCCTCGACCAAGGACCGGATCTCCCTTGGGGCGTCTGGCCTGTGCCCCGCCTGGGAGGCAAAGAGCCTTGCTTCGCCTGCAAAGCTCCCACCCTGCCACAAGGCGGCACACTTGGACCCAGCCGCTTCAACCCTCCAGTCTCTGCGGAACCACCCAAAAATGGAGTGTGACCGCTGCGACCTCAGTCCCCCAGAGCTCGAACCCCCACCTCTGTGAGGGAATCGGCGACCTCCTGTCCTTGGCGTCCGCAAAAGGCATTCACCTGCGGTGAACCTGGGCCTCGGGCGAGCACGGTCAGGCCCCATGGTTGGAGCCCGGGGAGGCAATGGAGGCCTCTGCGGCCAGGCCTCGGACTCTCCCCGGGGCTCTCTCGGGTCCCAGGCGCCCTCTCTCGCCCGGGGAGTGCCCACGCCGTCCCCTGACCCCCGCAGGACGCCTGCATCCCGCCATAAGCGGCCCACCTCGTCTATGGAGCTGGGACACATGGGGCCGCGGTGCGAGCAACTGGCCTACGTGGCTGCAAACCCGCAGACCCCTCCGTCCCGTCCCCACCACTGCGAAGATCCCCCTGTTCTTCCATCCGTAAAGGGGTCCCCCTTTACGGATGGAAGAACAGGGGGGAGGCCCCCAGGAGATGGCTTTTGTCCGAGCCGCGGCTGGGTGGTTTCGGGCCAAGAGGCGGGGCCGCGCAGGCGCAAGCAGGCCCCACCCCAAGAGCATCCCTCCGGGCAACGTGCCCCCCCCTTGAGATATCAGGCCAGGTCCACAGGGTCCCTGGGCTGGTGTCAGAGTTAACGGAGGCCCTCCCTGCCACCCAGAGGACCGCGCGTTTTCCCGTGGACCAAACTTGCCAGCCCGTCTCCCACCCCGCCAGAGGCAGAGTGCCAGGGAAGAGCTAGGGACCTGGGGCCGGGAAGAGGGGCCGGCCACGGTTTCGGGCCACGTGGGGCGGGGCCGGGCGGGCGGGACCCACGCCCAGGGACCGGGTCTCCCTGGGGGTCTCGGGCCTGAGACCTGCCTGGCGGCCTAAGAGTCTCTCTTGGCTCAAACGGCCCCACCCTGCCCCGAGGCGGAAAACTTGGACCGAGATGCTTCTACTCTCTAAAGTCTGGGCTGAACTTTGCGAGAAGGGACTGTGTGCGCTGCGACCTGGGTCCCACAGAGCTGGAAACCCCCCTGCCCGTGAAGGGATCCGCGGCCTGTGGTCCCTGGTGTCCGCAAAAGGCATTCACCTGCGGAGAACCTGGGCCCAGGTGAGCGGGACCAGGCCCCACGGCAGGAGCCTGTGGAGGCCACTGGAGCCACGGGGGCCAGGGCTGGGCATTTTCCCGGGGGCTCTCTCGGGTCCCAGGCGCCCTCTCTCGCCCGGGGAGTGCCCACGCCGTCCCCTGACCCCCGCAGGACGCCTGCATCCCGCCATAAGCGGCCCACCTCGTCCATGGAGCTGGGACACATGGGGCCGGGGTGCGAGCAACTGGCCTACGTGGCTGCAAACCCGCAGACCCCTCCGTCCCGTCCCCACCACTGCGAAGATCCCCCTGTTCTTCCATCCGTAAAGGGGTCCCCTTTACGGATGGAAGAACAGGGGGGAGGCCCCCAGGAGATGGCTTTTGTCCGAGCCGCGGCTGGGTGGTTTCGGGCCAAGAGGCGGGGCCGCGCAGGCGCAAGCAGGCCCCACCCCAAGAGCATCCCTCCGGGCAACGTGCCCCCCCCTTGAGATATCAGGCCAGGTCCACAGGGTCCCTGGGCTGGTGTCAGAGTTAACGGAGGCCCTCCCTGCCACCCAGAGGACCGCGCGTTTTCCCGTGGACCACACTTGCCAGCCCGTCTCCTACCCCGCCAGAGGCAGAGTGCCAGGGAAGAGCTAGGGACCTGGGGCCGGGAAGAGGGGCCGGCCACGGTTCCGCGCCAGGTGGAGCGGTTCCGGGCGGGCGGGCGGGACCCTCGACCAAGGACCGGATCTCCCTTGGGGCGTCTGGCCTGTGCCCCGCCTGGGAGGCTAAGAGCCTTGCTTCGCCTGCAAAGCCCCCACCCTGCCACAAGGCGGCACACTTGGACCCAGCCGCTTCAACCCTCCAGTCTCTGCGGAACCACCCAAAAATGGAGTGTGACCGCTGCGACCTCAGTCCCCCAGAGCTCGAACCCCCACCTCTGTGAGGGAATCGGCGACCTCCTGTCCTTGGCGTCCGCAAAAGGCATTCACCTGCGGTGAACCTGGGCCTCGGGCGAGCACGGTCAGGCCCCATGGTAGGAGCCCGGGGAGGCAATTGAGGCCTCTGCGGCCAGGCCTCGGACTCTCCCCAGGGCTCTCTCGGGTCCCAGGCGCCCTCTCTCGCCCGGGGATTGCCCACGCCGTCCCCTGACACCCGCAGGACGCCTGCATCCCGCCATAAGCGGCCCACCTCGTCCATGGAGCTGGGACACATGGGGCCGGGGTGCGAGCAACTGGCCTACGTGGCTGCAAACCCGCAGACACCTCCGTCCCGTCCCCACCACTGCGAAGAACCCCCTGTTCTTCCATCCGTAAAGGGGTCCCCCTTTACGGATGGAAGAACAGGGGGGAGGCCCCCAGGAGATGGCTTTTGTCCGAGCCGCGGCTGGGTGGTTTCGGGCCAAGAGGCGGGGCCGCGCAGGCGCAAGCAGGCCCCACCCCAAGAGCATCCCTCCGGGCAACGTGCCCCCCCCTTGAGATATCAGGCCAGGTCCACAGGGTCCCTGGGCTGGTGTCAGAGTTAACGGAGGCCCTCCCTGCCACCCAGAGGACCGCGCGTTTTCCCGTGGACCACACTTGCCAGCCCGTCTCCTACCCCGCCAGAGGCAGAGTGCCAGGGAAGAGCTAGGGATCTGGGGCCGGGAAGAGGGGCCGGCCACGGTTCCGGGCCACGTGGGGCGGGCCCGGGCGGGCGGGACCCACGCCCAGGGACCGGGTCTCCCTGGGGGTCTCGGGCCTGAGACCTGCCTGGCGGCCTAAGAGTCTCTCTTGGCTCAAACGGCCCCACCCTGCCCCGAGGCGGAAAACTTGGACCAAGATGCTTCTACTCTCTAAAGTCTGGGCTGAACTTTGCGAGAAGGGACTGTGTGCGCTGCGACCTGGGTCCCACAGAGCTGGAAACCCCCCTGCCCGTGAAGTGATCCGCGGCCTGTGGTCCCTGGTGTCCGCAAAAGGCATTCACCTGCGGAGAACCTGGGCCCAGGTGAGCGGGACCAGGCCCCACGGCAGGAGCCTGTGGAGGCCACTGGAGCCACGGGGGCCAGGGCTGGGCATTTTCCCGGGGGCTCTCTCGGGTCCCAGGCGCCCTCTCTCGCCCGGGGAGTGCCCACGCCGTCCCCTGACCCCCGCAGGACGCCTGCATCCCGCCATAAGCGGCCCACCTCGTCCATGGAGCTGGGACACATGGGGCCGGGGTGCGAGCAACTGGCCTACGTGGCTGCAAACCCGCAGACCCCTCCGTCCCGTCCCCACCACTGCGAAGATCCCCCTGTTCTTCCATCCGTAAAGGGGTCCCCTTTACGGATGGAAGAACAGGGGGGAGGCCCCCAGGAGATGGCTTTTGTCCGAGCCGCGGCTGGGTGGTTTCGGGCCAAGAGGCGGGGCCGCGCAGGCGCAAGCAGGCCCCACCCCAAGAGCATCCCTCCGGGCAACGTGCCCCCCCCTTGAGATATCAGGCCAGGTCCACAGGGTCCCTGGGCTGGTGTCAGAGTTAACGGAGGCCCTCCCTGCCACCCAGAGGACCGCGCGTTTTCCCGTGGACCACACTTGCCAGCCCGTCTCCTACCCCGCCAGAGGCAGAGTGCCAGGGAAGAGGTAGGGACCTGGGGCCGGGAAGAGGGGCCGGCCACGGTTCCGCGCCAGGTGGAGCGGTTCCGGGCGGGCGGGCGGGACCCTCGACCAAGGACCGGATCTCCCTTGGGGCGTCTGGCCTGTGCCCCGCCTGGGAGGCTAAGAGCCTTGCTTCGCCTGCAAAGCCCCCACCCTGCCACAAGGCGGCACACTTGGACCCAGCCGCTTCAACCCTCCAGTCTCTGCGGAACCACCCAAAAATGGAGTGTGACCGCTGCGACCTCAGTCCCCCAGAGCTCGAACCCCCACCTCTGTGAGGGAATCGGGGACCTCCTGTCCTTGGCGTCCGCAAAAGGCATTCACCTGCGGTGAACCTGGGCCTCGGGCGAGCACGGTCAGGCCCCATGGTAGGAGCCCGGGGAGGCAATGGAGGCCTCTGCGGCCAGGCCTCGGACTCTCCCCGGGGCTCTCTCGGGTCCCAGGCGCCCTCTCTCGCCCGGGGAGTGCCCACGCCGTCCCCTGACCCCCGCAGGACGCCTGCATCCCGCCATAAGCGGCCCACCTCGTCCATGGAGCTGGGACACATGGGGCCGCGGTGCGAGCAACTGGCCTACGTGGCTGCAAACCCGCAGACCCCTCCGTCCCGTCCCCACCACTGCGAAGATCCCCCTGTTCTTCCATCCGTAAAGGGGTCCCCCTTTACGGATGGAAGAACAGGGGGGAGGCCCCCAGGAGATGGCTTTTGTCCGAGCCGCGGCTGGGTGGTTTCTGGCCAAGAGGCGGGGCCGCGCAGGCGCAAGCAGGCCCCACCCCAAGAGCATCCCTCCGGGCAACGTGCCCCCCCCTTGAGATATCAGGCCAGGTCCACAGGGTCCCTGGGCTGGTGTCAGAGTTAACGGAGGCCCTCCCTGCCACCCAGAGGACCGCGCGTTTTCCCGTGGACCACACTTCCCAGCAGCTCTCCCACCCCCGCAGAGGCAGAGTGCCAGGAAAGAACTAGGGACCTGGTGCCTGGAAGAGGGGCCGGCCACGGTTCCGCGCCAGGTGGAGCGGTTCCGGGCGGGCGGGCGGGACCCTCGACCAAGGACCGGATCTCCCTTGGGGCGTCTGGCCTGTGCCCCGCCTGGGAGGCAAAGAGCCTTGCTTCGCCTGCAAAGCTCCCACCCTGCCACAAGGCGGCACACTTGGACCCAGCCGCTTCAACCCTCCAGTCTCTGCGGAACCACCCAAAAATGGAGTGTGACCGCTGCGACCTCAGTCCCCCAGAGCTCGAACCCCCACCTCTGTGAGGGAATCGGCGACCTCCTGTCCTTGGCGTCCGCAAAAGGCATTCACCTGCGGTGAACCTGGGCCTCGGGCGAGCACGGTCAGGCCCCATGGTTGGAGCCCGGGGAGGCAATGGAGGCCTCTGCGGCCAGGCCTCGGACTCTCCCCGGGGCTCTCTCGGGTCCCAGGCGCCCTCTCTCGCCCGGGGAGTGCCCACGCCGTCCCCTGACCCCCGCAGGACGCCTGCATCCCGCCATAAGCGGCCCACCTCGTCTATGGAGCTGGGACACATGGGGCCGCGGTGCGAGCAACTGGCCTACGTGGCTGCAAACCCGCAGACCCCTCCGTCCCGTCCCCACCACTGCGAAGATCCCCCTGTTCTTCCATCCGTAAAGGGGTCCCCCTTTACGGATGGAAGAACAGGGGGGAGGCCCCCAGGAGATGGCTTTTGTCCGAGCCGCGGCTGGGTGGTTTCGGGCCAAGAGGCGGGGCCGCGCAGGCGCAAGCAGGCCCCACCCCAAGAGCATCCCTCCGGGCAACGTGCCCCCCCCTTGAGATATCAGGCCAGGTCCACAGGGTCCCTGGGCTGGTGTCAGAGTTAACGGAGGCCCTCCCTGCCACCCAGAGGACCGCGCGTTTTCCCGTGGACCAAACTTGCCAGCCCGTCTCCCACCCCGCCAGAGGCAGAGTGCCAGGGAAGAGCTAGGGACCTGGGGCCGGGAAGAGGGGCCGGCCACGGTTTCGGGCCACGTGGGGCGGGGCCGGGCGGGCGGGACCCACGCCCAGGGACCGGGTCTCCCTGGGGGTCTCGGGCCTGAGACCTGCCTGGCGGCCTAAGAGTCTCTCTTGGCTCAAACGGCCCCACCCTGCCCCGAGGCGGAAAACTTGGACCGAGATGCTTCTACTCTCTAAAGTCTGGGCTGAACTTTGCGAGAAGGGACTGTGTGCGCTGCGACCTGGGTCCCACAGAGCTGGAAACCCCCCTGCCCGTGAAGGGATCCGCGGCCTGTGGTCCCTGGTGTCCGCAAAAGGCATTCACCTGCGGAGAACCTGGGCCAAGGTGAGCGGGACCAGGCCCCACGGCAGGAGCCTGTGGAGGCCACTGGAGCCACGGGGGCCAGGGCTGGGCATTTTCCCGGGGGCTCTCTCGGGTCCCAGGCGCCCTCTCTCGCCCGGGGAGTGCCCACGCCGTCCCCTGACCCCCGCAGGACGCCTGCATCCCGCCATAAGCGGCCCACCTCGTCCATGGAGCTGGGACACATGGGGCCGGGGTGCGAGCAACTGGCCTACGTGGCTGCAAACCCGCAGACCCCTCCGTCCCGTCCCCACCACTGCGAAGATCCCCCTGTTCTTCCATCCGTAAAGGGGTCCCCTTTACGGATGGAAGAACAGGGGGGAGGCCCCCAGGAGATGGCTTTTGTCCGAGCCGCGGCTGGGTGGTTTCGGGCCAAGAGGCGGGGCCGCGCAGGCGCAAGCAGGCCCCACCCCAAGAGCATCCCTCCGGGCAACGTGCCCCCCCCTTGAGATATCAGGCCAGGTCCACAGGGTCCCTGGGCTGGTGTCAGAGTTAACGGAGGCCCTCCCTGCCACCCAGAGGACCGCGCGTTTTCCCGTGGACCACACTTGCCAGCCCGTCTCCTACCCCGCCAGAGGCAGAGTGCCAGGGAAGAGCTAGGGACCTGGGGCCGGGAAGAGGGGCCGGCCACGGTTCCGCGCCAGGTGGAGCGGTTCCGGGCGGGCGGGCGGGACCCTCGACCAAGGACCGGATCTCCCTTGGGGCGTCTGGCCTGTGCCCCGCCTGGGAGGCTAAGAGCCTTGCTTCGCCTGCAAAGCCCCCACCCTGCCACAAGGCGGCACACTTGGACCCAGCCGCTTCAACCCTCCAGTCTCTGCGGAACCACCCAAAAATGGAGTGTGACCGCTGCGACCTCAGTCCCCCAGAGCTCGAACCCCCACCTCTGTGAGGGAATCGGGGACCTCCTGTCCTTGGCGTCCGCAAAAGGCATTCACCTGCGGTGAACCTGGGCCTCGGGCGAGCACGGTCAGGCCCCATGGTAGGAGCCCGGGGAGGCAATGGAGGCCTCTGCGGCCAGGCCTCGGACTCTCCCCGGGGCTCTCTCGGGTCCCAGGCGCCCTCTCTCGCCCGGGGAGTGCCCACGCCGTCCCCTGACCCCCGCAGGACGCCTGCATCCCGCCATAAGCGGCCCACCTCGTCCATGGAGCTGGGACACATGGGGCCGCGGTGCGAGCAACTGGCCTACGTGGCTGCAAACCCGCAGACCCCTCCGTCCCGTCCCCACCACTGCGAAGATCCCCCTGTTCTTCCATCCGTAAAGGGGTCCCCCTTTACGGATGGAAGAACAGGGGGGAGGCCCCCAGGAGATGGCTTTTGTCCGAGCCGCGGCTGGGTGGTTTCTGGCCAAGAGGCGGGGCCGCGCAGGCGCAAGCAGGCCCCACCCCAAGAGCATCCCTCCGGGCAACGTGCCCCCCCCTTGAGATATCAGGCCAGGTCCACAGGGTCCCTGGGCTGGTGTCAGAGTTAACGGAGGCCCTCCCTGCCACCCAGAGGACCGCGCGTTTTCCCGTGGACCACACTTCCCAGCAGCTCTCCCACCCCCGCAGAGGCAGAGTGCCAGGAAAGAACTAGGGACCTGGTGCCTGGAAGAGGGGCCGGCCACGGTTCCGCGCCAGGTGGAGCGGTTCCGGGCGGGCGGGCGGGACCCTCGACCAAGGACCGGATCTCCCTTGGGGCGTCTGGCCTGTGCCCCGCCTGGGAGGCAAAGAGCCTTGCTTCGCCTGCAAAGCTCCCACCCTGCCACAAGGCGGCACACTTGGACCCAGCCGCTTCAACCCTCCAGTCTCTGCGGAACCACCCAAAAATGGAGTGTGACCGCTGCGACCTCAGTCCCCCAGAGCTCGAACCCCCACCTCTGTGAGGGAATCGGCGACCTCCTGTCCTTGGCGTCCGCAAAAGGCATTCACCTGCGGTGAACCTGGGCCTCGGGCGAGCACGGTCAGGCCCCATGGTTGGAGCCCGGGGAGGCAATGGAGGCCTCTGCGGCCAGGCCTCGGACTCTCCCCGGGGCTCTCTCGGGTCCCAGGCGCCCTCTCTCGCCCGGGGAGTGCCCACGCCGTCCCCTGACCCCCGCAGGACGCCTGCATCCCGCCATAAGCGGCCCACCTCGTCTATGGAGCTGGGACACATGGGGCCGCGGTGCGAGCAACTGGCCTACGTGGCTGCAAACCCGCAGACCCCTCCGTCCCGTCCCCACCACTGCGAAGATCCCCCTGTTCTTCCATCCGTAAAGGGGTCCCCCTTTACGGATGGAAGAACAGGGGGGAGGCCCCCAGGAGATGGCTTTTGTCCGAGCCGCGGCTGGGTGGTTTCGGGCCAAGAGGCGGGGCCGCGCAGGCGCAAGCAGGCCCCACCCCAAGAGCATCCCTCCGGGCAACGTGCCCCCCCCTTGAGATATCAGGCCAGGTCCACAGGGTCCCTGGGCTGGTGTCAGAGTTAACGGAGGCCCTCCCTGCCACCCACAGGACCGCGCGTTTTCCCGTGGACCAAACTTGCCAGCCCGTCTCCCACCCCGCCAGAGGCAGAGTGCCAGGGAAGAGCTAGGGACCTGGGGCCGGGAAGAGGGGCTGGCCACGGTTTCGGGCCACGTGGGGCGGGGCCGGGCGGGCGGGACCCACGCCCAGGGACCGGGTCTCCCTGGGGGTCTCGGGCCTGAGACCTGCCTGGCGGCCTAAGAGTCTCTCTTGGCTCAAACGGCCCCACCCTGCCCCGAGGCGGAAAACTTGGACCGAGATGCTTCTACTCTCTAAAGTCTGGGCTGAACTTTGCGAGAAGGGACTGTGTGCGCTGCGACCTGGGTCCCACAGAGCTGGAAACCCCCCTGCCCGTGAAGGGATCCGCGGCCTGTGGTCCCTGGTGTCCGCAAAAGGCATTCACCTGCGGAGAACCTGGGCCCAGGTGAGCGGGACCAGGCCCCACGGCAGGAGCCTGTGGAGGCCACTGGAGCCACGGGGGCCAGGGCTGGGCATTTTCCCGGGGGCTCTCTCGGGTCCCAGGCGCCCTCTCTCGCCCGGGGAGTGCCCACGCCGTCCCCTGACCCCCGCAGGACGCCTGCATCCCGCCATAAGCGGCCCACCTCGTCCATGGAGCTGGGACACATGGGGCCGGGGTGCGAGCAACTGGCCTACGTGGCTGCAAACCCGCAGACCCCTCCGTCCCGTCCCCACCACTGCGAAGATCCCCCTGTTCTTCCATCCGTAAAGGGATCCCCTTTACGGATGGAAGAACAGGGGGGAGGCCCCCAGGAGATGGCTTTTGTCCGAGCCGCGGCTGGGTGGTTTCGGGCCAAGAGGCGGGGCCGCGCAGGCGCAAGCAGGCCCCACCCCAAGAGCATCCCTCCGGGCAACGTGCCCCCCCCTTGAGATATCAGGCCAGGTCCACAGGGTCCCTGGGCTGGTGTCAGAGTTAACGGAGGCCCTCCCTGCCACCCAGAGGACCGCGCGTTTTCCCGTGGACCACACTTGCCAGCCCGTCTCCTACCCCGCCAGAGGCAGAGTGCCAGGGAAGAGCTAGGGACCTGGGGCCGGGAAGAGGGGCCGGCCACGGTTCCGCGCCAGGTGGAGCGGTTCCGGGCGGGCGGGCGAGACCCTCGACCAAGGACCGGATCTCTCTTGGGGCGTCTGGCCTGTGCCCCGCCTGGGAGGCTAAGAGCCTTGCTTCGCCTGCAAAGCCCCCACCCTGCCACAAGGCGGCACACTTGGACCCAGCCGCTTCAACCCTCCAGTCTCTGCGGAACCACCCAAAAATGGAGTGTGACCGCTGCGACCTCAGTCCCCCAGAGCTCGAACCCCCACCTCTGTGAGGGAATCGGCGACCTCCTGTCCTTGGCGTCCGCAAAAGGCATTCACCTGCGGTGAACCTGGGCCTCGGGCGAGCACGGTCAGGCCCCATGGTAGGAGCCCGGGGAGGCAATGGAGGCCTCTGCGGCCAGGCCTCGGACTCTCCCCGGGGCTCTCTCGGGTCCCAGGCGCCCTCTCTCGCCCGGGGAGTGCCCACGCCGTCCCCTGACCCCCGCAGGACGCCTGCATCCCGCCATAAGCGGCCCACCTCGTCCATGGAGCTGGGACACATGGGGCCGGGGTGCGAGCAACTGGCCTACGTGGCTGCAAACCCGCAGACCCCTCCGTCCCGTCCCCACCACTGCGAAGATCCCCCTGTTCTTCCATCCGTAAAGGGGTCCCCCTTTACGGATGGAAGAACAGGGGGGAGGCCCCCAGGAGATGGCTTTTGTCCGAGCCGCGGCTGGGTGGTTTCGGGCCAAGAGGCGGGGCCGCGCAGGCGCAAGCAGGCCCCACCCCAAGAGCATCCCTCCGGGCAACGTGCCCCCCCCTTGAGATATCAGGCCAGGTCCACAGGGTCCCTGGGCTGGTGTCAGAGTTAACGGAGGCCCTCCCTGCCACCCAGAGGACCGCGCGTTTTCCCGTGGACCACACTTCCCAGCAGCTCTCCCACCCCCGCAGAGGCAGAGTGCCAGGAAAGAACTAGGGACCTGGTGCCTGGAAGAGGGGCCGGCCACGGTTCCGCGCCAGGTGGAGCGGTTCCGGGCGGGCGGGCGGGACCCTCGACCAAGGACCGGATCTCCCTTGGGGCGTCTGGCCTGTGCCCCGCCTGGGAGGCTAAGAGCCTTGCTTCGCCTGCAAAGCCCCCACCCTGCCACAAGGCGGCACACTTGGACCCAGCCGCTTCAACCCTCCAGTCTCTGCGGAACCACCCAAAAATGGAGTGTGACCGCTGCGACCTCAGTCCCCCAGAGCTCGAACCCCCACCTCTGTGAGGGAATCGGGGACCTCCTGTCCTTGGCGTCCGCAAAAGGCATTCACCTGCGGTGAACCTGGGCCTCGGGCGAGCACGGTCAGGCCCCATGGTAGGAGCCCGGGGAGGCAATGGAGGCCTCTGCGGCCAGGCCTCGGACTCTCCCCGGGGCTCTCTCGGGTCCCAGGCGCCCTCTCTCGCCCGGGGAGTGCCCACGCCGTCCCCTGACCCCCGCAGGACGCCTGCATCCCGCCATAAGCGGCCCACCTCGTCCATGGAGCTGGGACACATGGGGCCGCGGTGCGAGCAACTGGCCTACGTGGCTGCAAACCCACAGACCCCTCCGTCCCGTCCCCACCACTGCGAAGATCCCCCTGTTCTTCCATCCGTAAAGGGGTCCCCCTTTACGGATGGAAGAACAGGGGGGAGGCCCCCAGGAGATGGCTTTTGTCCGAGCCGCGGCTGGGTGGTTTCGGGCCAAGAGGCGGGGCCGCGCAGGCGCAAGCAGGCCCCACCCCAAGAGCATCCCTCCGGGCAACGTGCCCCCCCCTTGAGATATCAGGCCAGGTCCACAGGGTCCCTGGGCTGGTGTCAGAGTTAACGGAGGCCCTCCCTGCCACCCAGAGGACCGCGCGTTTTCCCGTGGACCACACTTCCCAGCAGCTCTCCCACCCCCGCAGAGGCAGAGTGCCAGGAAAGAACTAGGGACCTGGTGCCTGGAAGAGGGGCCGGCCACGGTTCCGCGCCAGGTGGAGCGGTTCCGGGCGGGCGGGCGGGACCCTCGACCAAGGACCGGATCTCCCTTGGGGCGTCTGGCCTGTGCCCCGCCTGGGAGGCTTAGAGCCTTGCTTCGCCTGCAAAGCCCCCACCCTGCCACAAGGCGGCAGACTTGGACCCAGCCGCTTCAACCCTCCAGTCTCTGCGGAACCACCCAAAAATGGAGTGTGACCGCTGCGACCTCAGTCCCCCAGAGCTCGAACCCCCACCTCTGTGAGGGAATCGGCGACCTCCTGTCCTTGGCGTCCGCAAAAGGCATTCACCTGCGGTGAACCTGGGCCTCGGGCGAGCACGGTCAGGCCCCATGGTAGGAGCCCGGGGAGGCAATGGAGGCCTCTGCGGGCAGGCCTCGGACTCTCCCCGGGGCTCTCTCGGGTCCCAGGCGCCCTCTCTCGCCCGGGGAGTGCCCACGCCGTCCCCTGACCCCCGCAGGACGCCTGCATCCCGCCATAAGCGGCCCACCTCGTCCATGGAGCTGGGACACATGGGGCCGGGGTGCGAGCAACTGGCCTACGTGGCTGCAAACCCGCAGACCCCTCCGTCCCGTCCCCACCACTGCGAAGATCCCCCTGTTCTTCCATCCGTAAAGGGGTCCCCCTTTACGGATGGAAGAACAGGGGGGAGGCCCCCAGGAGATGGCTTTTGTCCGAGCCGCGGCTGGGTGGTTTCGGGCCAAGAGGCGGGGCCGCGCAGGCGCAAGCAGGCCCCACCCCAAGAGCATCCCTCCGGGCAACGTGCCCCCCCCTTGAGATATCAGGCCAGGTCCACAGGGTCCCTGGGCTGGTGTCAGAGTTAACGGAGGCCCTCCGTGCCACCCAGAGGACCGCGCGTTTTCCCGTGGACCACACTTCCCAGCAGCTCTCCCACCCCCGCAGAGGCAGAGTGCCAGGAAAGAACTAGGGACCTGGTGCCTGGAAGAGGGGCCGGCCACGGTTCCGCGCCAGGTGGAGCGGTTCCGGGCGGGCGGGCGGGACCCTCGACCAAGGACCGGATCTCCCTTGGGGCGTCTGGCCTGTGCCCCGCCTGGGAGGCTTAGAGCCTTGCTTCGCCTGCAAAGCCCCCACCCTGCCACAAGGCGGCAGACTTGGACCCAGCCGCTTCAACCCTCCAGTCTCTGCGGAACCACCCAAAAATGGAGTGTGACCGCTGCGACCTCAGTCCCCCAGAGCTCGAACCCCCACCTCTGTGAGGGAATCGGCGACCTCCTGTCCTTGGCGTCCGCAAAAGGCATTCACCTGCGGTGAACCTGGGCCTCGGGCGAGCACGGTCAGGCCCCATGGTAGGAGCCCGGGGAGGCAATGGAGGCCTCTGCGGCCAGGCCTCGGACTCTCCCCGGGGCTCTCTCGGGTCCCAGGCGCCCTCTCTCGCCCGGGGAGTGCCCACGCCGTCCCCTGACCCCCGCAGGACGCCTGCATCCCGCCATAAGCGGCCCACCTCGTCCATGGAGCTGGGACACATGGGGCCGCGGTGCGAGCAACTGGCCTACGTGGCTGCAAACCCGCAGACCCCTCCGTCCCGTCCCCACCACTGCGAAGATCCCCCTGTTCTTCCATCCGTAAAGGGGTCCCCCTTTACGGATGGAAGAACAGGGGGGAGGCCCCCAGGAGATGGCTTTTGTCCGAGCCGCGGCTGGGTGGTTTCGGGCCAAGAGGCGGGGCCGCGCAGGCGCAAGCAGGCCCCACCCCAAGAGCATCCCTCCGGGCAACGTGCCCCCCCCTTGAGATATCAGGCCAGGTCCACAGGGTCCCTGGGCTGGTGTCAGAGTTAACGGAGGCCCTCCCTGCCACCCAGAGGACCGCGCGTTTTCCCGTGGACCACACTTCCCAGCAGCTCTCCCACCCCCGCAGAGGCAGAGTGCCAGGAAAGAACTAGGGACCTGGTGCCTGGAAGAGGGGCCGGCCACGGTTCCGCGCCAGGTGGAGCGGTTCCGGGCGGGCGGGCGGGACCCTCGACCAAGGACCGGATCTCCCTTGGGGCGTCTGGCCTGTGCCCCGCCTGGGAGGCTAAGAGCCTTGCTTCGCCTGCAAAGCCCCCACCCTGCCACAAGGCGGCACACTTGGACCCAGCCGCTTCAACCCTCCAGTCTCTGCGGAACCACCCAAAAATGGAGTGTGACCGCTGCGACCTCAGTCCCCCAGAGCTCGAACCCCCACCTCTGTGAGGGAATCGGCGACCTCCTGTCCTTGGCGTCCGCAAAAGGCATTCACCTGCGGTGAACCTGGGCCTCGGGCGAGCACGGTCAGGCCCCATGGTAGGAGCCCGGGGAGGCAATGGAGGCCTCTGCGGCCAGGCCTCGGACTCTCCCCGGGGCTCTCTCGGGTCCCAGGCGCCCTCTCTCGCCCGGGGAGTGCCCACGCCGTCCCCTGACCCCCGCAGGACGCCTGCATCCCGCCATAAGCGGCCCACCTCGTCCATGGAGCTGGGACACATGGGGCCGGGGTGCGAGCAACTGGCCTACGTGGCTGCAAACCCGCAGACCCCTCCGTCCCGTCCCCACCACTGCGAAGATCCCCCTGTTCTTCCATCCGTAAAGGGGTCCCCCTTTACGGATGGATGAACAGGGGGGAGGCCCCCAGGAGATGGCTTTTGTCCGAGCCGCGGCTGGGTGGTTTCGGGCCAAGAGGCGGGGCCGCGCAGGCGCAAGCAGGCCCCACCCCAAGAGCATCCCTCCGGGCAACGTGCCCCCCCCTTGAGATATCAGGCCAGGTCCACAGGGTCCCTGGGCTGGTGTCAGAGTTAACGGAGGCCCTCTGTGCCACCCAGAGGACCGCGCGTTTTCCCGTGGACCACACTTGCCAGCCCGTCTCCCACCCCGCCAGAGGCAGAGTGCCAGGGAAGAGCTAGGGACCTGGGGCCGGGAAGAGGGGCCGGCCACGGTTCCGGGCCACGTGGGGCGGGCCCGGGCGGGCGGGACCCACGCCCAGGGACCGGGTCTCCCTGGGGGTCTCGGGCCTGAGACCTGCCTGGGCGACCTAAGAGTCTCTCTTGGCTCAAACGGCCCCACCCTGCCCCGAGGCGGAAAACTTGGACCGAGACGCTTCTACTCTCTAAAATCTGGGCTGAACTTTGCGAGAAGGGACTGTGTGCGCTGCGACCTGGGTCCCACAGAGCTCGAACCCCCCCTGCCCGTGAAGGGATCCGCGGCCTGTGGTCCCTGGTGTCCGCAAAAGGCATTCACCTGCGGAGAACCTGGGCCCAGGTGAGCGGGACCAGGCCCCAAGGCAGGAGCCTGTGGAGGCCACTGGAGCCACGGGGGCCAGGGCTGGGCATTTTCCCGGGTGCTCTCTTGGGTCCCAGGCGCCCTCTCTCGCCCGGGGAGTGCCCACGCCGTCCCCTGACCCCCGCAGGACGCCTGCATCCCGCCATAAGCGGCCCACCTCGTCCATGGAGCTGGGACACATGGGGCCGGGGTGCGAGCAACTGGCCTACGTGGCTGCAAACCCGCAGACCCCTCCGTCCCGTCCCCACCACTGCGAAGATCCCCCTGTTCTTCCATCCGTAAAGGGGTCCCCCTTTACGGATGGAAGAACAGGGGGGAGGCCCCCAGGAGATGGCTTTTGTCCGAGCCGCGGCTGGGTGGTTTCGGGCCAAGAGGCGGGGCCGCGCAGGCGCAAGCAGGCCCCACCCCAAGAGCATCCCTCCGGGCAACGTGCCCCCCCCTTGAGATATCAGGCCAGGTCCACAGGGTCCCTGGGCTGGTGTCAGAGTTAACGGAGGCCCTCCCTGCCACCCAGAGGACCGCGCGTTTTCCCGTGGACCACACTTCCCAGCAGCTCTCCCACCCCCGCAGAGGCAGAGTGCCAGGAAAGAACTAGGGACCTGGTGCCTGGAAGAGGGGCCGGCAACGGTTCCGCGCCAGGTGGAGCGGTTCCGGGCGGGCGGGCGGGACCCTCGACCAAGGACCGGATCTCCCTTGGGGCGTCTGGCCTGTGCCCCGCCTGGGAGGCTAAGAGCCTTGCTTCGCCTGCAAAGCCCCCACCCTGCCACAAGGCGGCACACTTGGACCCAGCCGCTTCAACCCTCCAGTCTCTGCGGAACCACCCAAAAATGGAGTGTGACCGCTGCGACCTCAGTCCCCCAGAGCTCGAACCCCCACCTCTGTGAGGGAATCGGCAACCTCCTGTCCTTGGCGTCCGCAAAAGGCATTCACCTGCGGTGAACCTGGGCCTCGGGCGAGCACGGTCAGGCCCCATGGTAGGAGCCCGGGGAGGCAATGGAGGCCTCTGCGGCCAGGCCTCGGACTCTCCCCGGGGCTCTCTCGGGTCCCAGGCGCCCTCTCTCGCCCGGGGAGTGCCCACGCCGTCCCCTGACCCCCGCAGGACGCCTGCATCCCGCCATAAGCGGCCCACCTCGTCCATGGAGCTGGTACACATGGGGCCGCGGTGCGAGCAACTGGCCTACGTGGCTGCAAACCCGCAGACCCCTCCGTCCCGTCCCCACCACTGCGAAGATCCCCCTGTTCTTCCATCCGTAAAGGGGTCCCCCTTTACGGATGGAAGAACAGGGGGGAGGCCCCCAGGAGATGGCTTTTGTCCGAGCCGCGGATGGGTGGTTTCGGGCCAAGAGGCGGGGCCGCGCAGGCGCAAGCAGGCCCCACCCCAAGAGCATCCCTCCCGGCAACGTGCCCCCCCCTTGAGATATCAGGCCAGGTCCACGGGGTCCCTGGGCTGGTGTCAGAGTTAACGGAGGCCCTCCCTGCCACCCAGAGGACCGCGCGTTTTCCCGTGGACCACACTTGCCAGCCCGTCTCCCACCCCGCCAGAGGCAGAGTGCCAGGGAAGAGCTAGGGACCTGGGGCCGGGAAGAGGGGCCGGCCACGGTTCCGGGCCACGTGGGGCGGGCCCGGGCGGGCGGGACCCACGCCCAGGGACCGGGTCTCCCTGGGGGTCTCGGGCCTGAGACCTGCCTGGCGGCCTAAGAGTCTCTCTTGGCTCAAACGGCCCCACCCTGCCCCGAGGCGGAAAACTTGGACCGAGACGCTTCTACTCTCTAAAGTCTGGGCTGAACTTTGCGAGAAGGGACTGTGTGCCCTGCGACCTGGGTCCCACAGAGCTCGAACCCCCCCTGCCCGTGAAGGGATCCGCGGCCTGTGGTCCCTGGTGTCCGCAAAAGCCATTCACCTGCGGAGAACCTGGGCCCAGGTGAGCGGGACCAGGCCCCACGGCAGGAGCCTGTGGAGGCCACTGGAGCCACGGGGGCCAGGGCTGGGCATTTTCCCGGGGGCTCTCTCGGGTCCCAGGCGCCCTCTCTCGCCCGGGGAGTGCCCACGCCGTCCCCTGACCCCCGCAGGACGCCTGCATCCCGCCATAAGCGGCCCACCTCGTCCATGGAGCTGGGACACATGGGGCCGGGGTGCGAGCAACTGGCCTACGTGGCTGCAAACCCGCAGACCCCTCCGTCCCGTCCCCACCACTGCGAAGATCCCCCTGTTCTTCCATCCGTAAAGGGGTCCCCTTTACGGATGGAAGAACAGGGGGGAGGCCCCCAGGAGATGGCTTTTGTCCGAGCCGCGGCTGGGTGGTTTCGGGCCAAGAGGCGGGGCCGCGCAGGCGCAAGCAGGCCCCACCCCAAGAGCATCCCTCCGGGCAACGTGCCCCCCCCTTGAGATATCAGGCCAGGTCCACAGGGTCCCTGGGCTGGTGTCAGAGTTAACGGAGGCCCTCCCTGCCACCCAGAGGACCGCGCGTTTTCCCGTGGACCACACTTGCCAGCCCGTCTCCTACCCCGCCAGAGACAGAGTGCCAGGGAAGAGCTAGGGACCTGGGGCCGGGAAGAGGGGCCGGCCACGGTTCCGCGCCAGGTGGAGCTGTTCCGGGCGGGCGGGCGAGACCCTCGACCAAGGACCGGATCTCTCTTGGGGCGTCTGGCCTGTGCCCCGCCTGGGAGGCTAAGAGCCTTGCTTCGCCTGCAAAGTCCCCACCCTGCCACAAGGCGGCACACTTGGACCCAGCCGCTTCAACCCTGCAGTCTCTGCGGAACCACCCAAAAATGGAGTGTGACCGCTGCGACCTCAGTCCCCCAGAGCTCGAACCCCCACCTCTGTGAGGGAATCGGCGACCTCCTGTCCTTGGCGTCCGCAAAAGGCATTCACCTGCGGTGAACCTGGGCCTCGGGCGAGCACGGTCAGGCCCCATGGTAGGAGCCCGGGGAGGCAATGGAGGCCTCTGCGGCCAGGCCTCGGACTCTCCCCGGGGCTCTCTCGGGTCCCAGGCGCCCTCTCTCGCCCGGGGAGTGCCCACGCCGTCCCCTGACCCCCGCAGGACGCCTGCATCCCGCCATAAGCGGCCCACCTCGTCCATGGAGCTGGGACACATGGGGCCGGGGTGCGAGCAACTGGCCTACGTGGCTGCAAACCCGCAGACCCCTCCGTCCCGTCCCCACCACTGCGAAGATCCCCCTGTTCTTCCATCCGTAAAGGGGTCCCCCTTTACGGATGGAAGAACAGGGGGGAGGCCCCCAGGAGATGGCTTTTGTCCGAGCCGCGGCTGGGTGGTTTCGGGCCAAGAGGCGGGGCCGCGCAGGCGCAAGCAGGCCCAACCCCAACAGCATCCCTCCGGGCAACGTGCCCCCCCCTTGAGATATCAGGCCAGGTCCACAGGGTCCCTGGGCTGGTGTCAGAGTTAACGGAGGCCCTCCCTGCCACCCAGAGGACCGCGCGTTTTCCCGTGGACCACACTTGCCAGCCCGTCTCCTACCCCGCCAGAGGCAGAGTGCCAGGGAAGAGCTAGGGACCTGGGGCCGGGAAGAGGGGCCGGCCACGGTTCCGCGCCAGGTGGAGCGGTTCCGGGCGGGCGGGCGGGACCCTCGACCAAGGACCGGATCTCCCTTGGGGCGTCTGGCCTGTGCCCCGCCTGGGAGGCTAAGAGCCTTGCTTCGCCTGCAAAGCCCCCACCCTGCCACAAGGCGGCACACTTGGACCCAGCCGCTTCAACCCTCCAGTCTCTGCGGAACCACCCAAAAATGGAGTGTGACCGCTGCGACCTCAGTCCCCCAGAGCTCGAACCCCCACCTCTGTGAGGGAATCGGCGACCTCCTGTCCTTGGCGTCCGCAAAAGGCATTCACCTGCGGTGAACCTGGGCCTCGGGCGAGCACGGTCAGGCCCCATGGTAGGAGCCCGGGGAGGCAATGGAGGCCTCTGCGGCCAGGCCTCGGACTCTCCCCGGGGCTCTCTCGGGTCCCAGGCGCCCTCTCTCGCCCGGGGAGTGCCCACGCCGTCCCCTGACCCCCGCAGGACGCCTGCATCCCGCCATAAGCGGCCCACCTCGTCCATGGAGCTGGGACACATGGGGCCGGGGTGCGAGCAACTGGCCTACGTGGCTGCAAACCCGCAGACCCCTCCGTCCCGTCCCCACCACTGCGAAGATCCCCCTGTTCTTCCATCCGTAAAGGGGTCCCCCTTTACGGATGGAAGAACAGGGGGGAGGCCCCCAGGAGATGGCTTTTGTCCGAGCCGCGGCTGGCTGGTTTCGGGCCAAGAGGCGGGGCCGCGCAGGCGCAAGCAGGCCCCACCCCAAGAGCATCCCTCCGGGCAACGTGCCCCCCCCTTGAGATATCAGGCCAGGTCCACAGGGTCCCTGGGCTGGTGTCAGAGTTAACGGAGGCCCTCCCTGCCACCCAGAGGACCGCGCGTTTTCCCGTGGACCACACTTCCCAGCAGCTCTCCCACCCCCGCAGAGGCAGAGTGCCAGGAAAGAGCTAGGGACCTGGTGCCTGGAAGAGGGGCCGGCCACGGTTCCGCGCCAGGTGGAGCGGTTCCGGGCGGGCGGGCGGGACCCTCGACCAAGGACCGGATCTCCCTTGGGGCGTCTGGCCTGTGCCCCGCCTGGGAGGCTAAGAGCCTTGCTTCGCCTGCAAAGCCCCCACCCTGCCACAAGGCGGCACACTTGGACCCAGCCGCTTCAACCCTCCAGTCTCTGCGGAACCACCCAAAAATGGAGTGTGACCGCTGCGACCTCAGTCCCCCAGAGCTCGAACCCCCACCTCTGTGAGGGAATCGGGGACCTCCTGTCCTTGGCGTCCGCAAAAGGCATTCACCTGCGGTGAACCTGGGCCTCGGGCGAGCACGGTCAGGCCCCATGGTAGGAGCCCGGGGAGGCAATGGAGGCCTCTGCGGCCAGGCCTCGGACTCTCCCCGGGGCTCTCTCGGGTCCCAGGCGCCCTCTCTCGCCCGGGGAGTGCCCACGCCGTCCCCTGACCCCCGCAGGACGCCTGCATCCCGCCATAAGCGGCCCACCTCGTCCATGGAGCTGGGACACATGGGGCCGCGGTGCGAGCAACTGGCCTACGTGGCTGCAAACCCGCAGACCCCTCCGTCCCGTCCCCACCACTGCGAAGATCCCCCTGTTCTTCCATCCGTAAAGGGGTCCCCCTTTACGGATGGAAGAACAGGGGGGAGGCCCCCAGGAGATGGCTTTTGTCCGAGCCGCGGCTGGGTGGTTTCGGGCCAAGAGGCGGGGCCGCGCAGGCGCAAGCAGGCCCCACCCCAAGAGCATCCCTCCGGGCAACGTGCCCCCCCCTTGAGATATCAGGCCAGGTCCACAGGGTCCCTGGGCTGGTGTCAGAGTTAACGGAGGCCCTCCCTGCCACCCAGAGGACCGCGCGTTTTCCCGTGGACCACACTTGCCAGCCCGTCTCCCACCCCGCCAGAGGCAGAGTGCCAGGGAAGAGCTAGGGACCTGGGGCCGGGAAGAGGGGCCGGCCACGGTTTCGGGCCACGTGGGGCGGGGCCGGGCGGGCGGGACCCACGCCCAGGGACCGGGTCTCCCTGGGGGTCTCGGGCCTGAGACCTGCCTGGCGGCCTAAGAGTCTCTCTTGGCTCAAACGGCCCCACCCTGCCCCGAGGCGGAAAACTTGGACCGAGACGCTTCTACTCTCTAAAGTCTGGGCTGAACTTTGCGAGAAGGGACTGTGTGCGCTGCGACCTGGGTCCCACAGAGCTCGAACCCCCCCTGCCCGTGAAGGGATCCGCGGCCTGTGGTCCCTGGTGTCCGCAAAAGGCATTCACCTGCGGAGAACCTGGGCCCAGGTGAGCGGGACCAGGCCCCACGGCAGGATCCTGTGGAGGCCACTGGAGCCACGGGGGCCAGGGCTGGGCATTTTCCCGGGTGCTCTCTTGTGTCCTAGGCGCCCTCTCTCGCCCGGGGAGTGCCCACGCCGTCCCCTGACCCCCGCAGGACGCCTGCATCCCGCCATAAGCGGCCCACCTCGTCCATGGAGCTGGGACACATGGGGCCGGGGTGCGAGCAACTGGCCTACGTGGCTGCAAACCCGCAGACCCCTCCGTCCCGTCCCCACCACTGCGAAGATCCCCCTGTTCTTCCATCCGTAAAGGGGTCCCCCTTTACGGATGGAAGAACAGGGGGGAGGCCCCCAGGAGATGGCTTTTGTCCGAGCCGCGGCTGGGTGGTTTCGGGCCACGAGGCGGGCCCGCGCAGGCGCAAGCAGGCCCCACCCCAAGAGCATCCCTCCGGGCAACGTGCCCCCCCCTTGAGATATCAGGCCAGGTCCACAGGGTCCCTGGGCTGGTGTCAGAGTTAACGGAGGCCCTCCCTGCCACCCAGAGGACCGCGCGTTTTCCCGTGGACCACACTTCCCAGCAGCTCTCCCACCCCCGCAGAGGCAGAGTGCCAGGAAAGAACTAGGGACCTGGTGCCTGGAAGAGGGGCCGGCCACGGTTCCGCGCCAGGTGGAGCGGTACCGGGCGGGCGGGCGGGACCCTCGACCAAAGACCGGATCTCCCTTGGGGCGTCTGGCCTGTGCCCCGCCTGGGAGGCTAAGAGCCTTGCTTCGCCTGCAAAGCCCCCACCCTGCCACAAGGCGGCACACTTGGACCCAGCCGCTTCAACCCTCCAGTCTCTGCGGAACCACCCAAAAATGGAGTGTGACCGCTGCGACCTCAGTCCCCCAGAGCTCGAACCCCCACCTCTGTGAGGGAATCGGCGACCTCCTGTCCTTGGCGTCCGCAAAAGGCATTCACCTGCGGTGAACCTGGGCCTCGGGCGAGCACGGTCAGGCCCCATGGTAGGAGCCCGGGGAGGCAATGGAGGCCTCTGCGGCCAGGCCTCGGACTCTCCCCGGGGCTCTCTCGGGTCCCAGGCGCCCTCTCTCGCCCGGGGAGTGCCCACGCCGTCCCCTGACCCCCGCAGGACGCCTGCATCCCGCCATAAGCGGCCCACCTCGTCCATGGAGCTGGGACACATGGGGCCGGGGTGCGAGCAACTGGCCTACGTGGCTGCAAACCCGCAGACCCCTCCGTCCCGTCCCCACCACTGCGAAGATCCCCCTGTTCTTCCATCCGTAAAGGGGTCCCCCTTTACGGATGGAAGAACAGGGGGGAGGCCCCCAGGAGATGGCTTTTGTCCGAGCCGCGGCTGAGTGGTTCCGGGCCAAGAGGCGGGGCCGCGCAGGCGCAAGCAGGCCCCACCCCAAGAGCATCCCTCCGGGCAACGTGCCCCCCCCTTGAGATATCAGGCCAGGTCCACAGGGTCCCTGGGCTGGTGTCAGAGTTAACGGAGGCCCTCCCTGCCACCCAGAGGACCGCGCGTTTTCCCGTGGACCACACTTCCCAGCAGCTCTCCCACCCCCGCAGAGGCAGAGTGCCAGGAAAGAACTAGGGACCTGGTGCCTGGAAGAGGGGCCGGCAACGGTTCCGCGCCAGGTGGAGCGGTTCCGGGCGGGCGGGCGGGACCCTCGACCAAGGACCGGATCTCCCTTGGGGCGTCTGGCCTGTGCCCCGCCTGGGAGGCTAAGAGCCTTGCTTCGCCTGCAAAGCCCCCACCCTGCCACAAGGCGGCACACTTGGACCCAGCCGCTTCAACCCTCCAGTCTCTGCGGAACCACCCAAAAATGGAGTGTGACCGCTGCGACCTCAGTCCCCCAGAGCTCGAACCCCCACCTCTGTGAGGGAATCGGCAACCTCCTGTCCTTGGCGTCCGCAAAAGGCATTCACCTGCGGTGAACCTGGGCCTCGGGCGAGCACGGTCAGGCCCCATGGTAGGAGCCCGGGGAGGCAATGGAGGCCTCTGCGGCCAGGCCTCGGACTCTCCCCGGGGCTCTCTCGGGTCCCAGGCGCCCTCTCTCGCCCGGGGAGTGCCCACGCCGTCCCCTGACCCCCGCAGGACGCCTGCATCCCGCCATAAGCGGCCCACCTCGTCCATGGAGCTGGTACACATGGGGCCGCGGTGCGAGCAACTGGCCTACGTGGCTGCAAACCCGCAGACCCCTCCGTCCCGTCCCCACCACTGCGAAGATCCCCCTGTTCTTCCATCCGTAAAGGGGTCCCCCTTTACGGATGGAAGAACAGGGGGGAGGCCCCCAGGAGATGGCTTTTGTCCGAGCCGCGGCTGGGTGGTTTCGGGCCAAGAGGCGGGGCCGCGCAGGCGCAAGCAGGCCCCACCCCAAGAGCATCCCTCCCGGCAACGTGCCCCCCCCTTGAGATATCAGGCCAGGTCCACGGGGTCCCTGGGCTGGTGTCAGAGTTAACGGAGGCCCTCCCTGCCACCCAGAGGACCGCGCGTTTTCCCGTGGACCACACTTGCCAGCCCGTCTCCCACCCCGCCAGAGGCAGAGTGCCAGGGAAGAGCTAGGGACCTGGGGCCGGGAAGAGGGGCCGGCCACGGTTCCGGGCCACGTGGGGCGGGCCCGGGCGGGCGGGACCCACGCCCAGGGACCGGGTCTCCCTGGGGGTCTCGGGCCTGAGACCTGCCTGGCGGCCTAAGAGTCTCTCTTGGCTCAAACGGCCCCACCCTGCCCCGAGGCGGAAAACTTGGACCGAGACGCTTCTACTCTCTAAAGTCTGGGCTGAACTTTGCGAGAAGGGACTGTGTGCGCTGCGACCTGGGTCCCACAGAGCTCGAACCCCCCCTGCCCGTGAAGGGATCCGCGGCCTGTGGTCCCTGGTGTCCGCAAAAGCCATTCACCTGCGGAGAACCTGGGCCCAGGTGAGCGGGACCAGGCCCCACGGCAGGAGCCTGTGGAGGCCACTGGAGCCACGGGGGCCAGGGCTGGGCATTTTCCCGGGTGCTCTCTCGGGTCCCAGGCGCCCTCTCTCGCCCGGGGAGTGCCCACGCCGTCCCCTGACCCCCGCAGGACGCCTGCATCCCGCCATAAGCGGCCCACCTCGTCCATGGAGCTGGGACACATGGGGCCGGGGTGCGAGCAACTGGCCTACGTGGCTGCAAACCCGCAGACCCCTCCGTCCCGTCCCCACCACTGCGAAGATCCCCCTGTTCTTCCATCCGTAAAGGGGTCCCCCTTTACGGATGGAAGAACAGGGGGGAGGCCCCCAGGAGATGGCTTTTGTCCGAGCCGCGGCTGGCTGGTTTCGGGCCAAGAGGCGGGGCCGCGCAGGCGCAAGCAGGCCCCACCCCAAGAGCATCCCTCCGGGCAACGTGCCCCCCCCTTGAGATATCAGGCCAGGTCCACAGGGTCCCTGGGCTGGTGTCAGAGTTAACGGAGGCCCTCCCTGCCACCCAGAGGACCGCGCGTTTTCCCGTGGACCACACTTCCCAGCAGCTCTCCCACCCCCGCAGAGGCAGAGTGCCAGGAAAGAACTAGGGACCTGGTGCCTGGAAGAGGGGCCGGCCACGGTTCCGCGCCAGGTGGAGCGGTTCCGGGCGGGCGGGCGGGACCCTCGACCAAGGACCGGATCTCCCTTGGGGCGTCTGGCCTGTGCCCCGCCTGGGAGGCTTAGAGCCTTGCTTCGCCTGCAAAGCCCCCACCCTGCCACAAGGCGGCAGACTTGGACCCAGCCGCTTCAACCCTCCAGTCTCTGCGGAACCACCCAAAAATGGAGTGTGACCGCTGCGACCTCAGTCCCCCAGAGCTCGAACCCCCACCTCTGTGAGGGAATCGGCGACCTCCTGTCCTTGGCGTCCGCAAAAGGCATTCACCTGCGGTGAACCTGGGCCTCGGGCGAGCACGGTCAGGCCCCATGGTAGGAGCCCGGGGAGGCAATGGAGGCCTCTGCGGCCAGGCCTCGGACTCTCCCCGGGGCTCTCTCGGGTCCCAGGCGCCCTCTCTCGCCCGGGGAGTGCCCACGCCGTCCCCTGACCCCCGCAGGACGCCTGCATCCCGCCATAAGCGGCCCACCTCGTCCATGGAGCTGGGACACATGGGGCCGCGGTGCGAGCAACTGGCCTACGTGGCTGCAAACCCGCAGACCCCTCCGTCCCGTCCCCACCACTGCGAAGATCCCCCTGTTCTTCCATCCGTAAAGGGGTCCCCCTTTACGGATGGAAGAACAGGGGGGAGGCCCCCAGGAGATGGCTTTTGTCCGAGCCGCGGCTGGGTGGTTTCGGGCCAAGAGGCGGGGCCGCGCAGGCGCAAGCAGGCCCCACCCCAAGAGCATCCCTCCGGGCAACGTGCCCCCCCCTTGAGATATCAGGCCAGGTCCACAGGGTCCCTGGGCTGGTGTCAGAGTTAACGGAGGCCCTCCCTGCCACCCAGAGGACCGCGCGTTTTCCCGTGGACCACACTTCCCAGCAGCTCTCCCACCCCCGCAGAGGCAGAGTGCCAGGAAAGAACTAGGGACCTGGTGCCTGGAAGAGGGGCCGGCCACGGTTCCGCGCCAGGTGGAGCGGTTCCGGGCGGGCGGGCGGGACCCTCGACCAAGGACCGGATCTCCCTTGGGGCGTCTGGCCTGTGCCCCGCCTGGGAGGCTAAGAGCCTTGCTTCGCCTGCAAAGCCCCCACCCTGCCACAAGGCGGCACACTTGGACCCAGCCGCTTCAACCCTCCAGTCTCTGCGGAACCACCCAAAAATGGAGTGTGACCGCTGCGACCTCAGTCCCCCAGAGCTCGAACCCCCACCTCTGTGAGGGAATCGGCGACCTCCTGTCCTTGGCGTCCGCAAAAGGCATTCACCTGCGGTGAACCTGGGCCTCGGGCGAGCACGGTCAGGCCCCATGGTAGGAGCCCGGGGAGGCAATGGAGGCCTCTGCGGGCAGGCCTCGGACTCTCCCCGGGGCTCTCTCGGGTCCCAGGCGCCCTCTCTCGCCCGGGGAGTGCCCACGCCGTCCCCTGACCCCCGCAGGACGCCTGCATCCCGCCATAAGCGGCCCACCTCGTCCATGGAGCTGGGACACATGGGGCCGGGGTGCGAGCAACTGGCCTACGTGGCTGCAAACCCGCAGACCCCTCCGTCCCGTCCCCACCACTGCGAAGATCCCCCTGTTCTTCCATCCGTAAAGGGGGACCCCTTTACGGATGGATGAACAGGGGGGAGGCCCCCAGGAGATGGCTTATGTCCGAGCCGCGGCTGGGTGGTTTCGGGCCAAGAGGCGGGGCCGCGCAGGCGCAAGCAGGCCCCACCCCAAGAGCATCCCTCCGGGCAACGTGCCCCCCCCTTGAGATATCAGGCCAGGTCCACAGGGTCCCTGGGCTGGTGTCAGAGTTAACGGAGGCCCTCTGTGCCACCCAGAGGACCGCGCGTTTTCCCGTGGACCACACTTGCCAGCCCGTCTCCCACCCCGCCAGAGGCAGAGTGCCAGGGAAGAGCTAGGGACCTGGGGCCGGGAAGAGGGGCCGGCCACGGTTCCGGGCCACGTGGGGCGGGCCCGGGCGGGCGGGACCCACGCCCAGGGACCGGGTCTCCCTGGGGGTCTCGGGCCTGAGACCTGCCTGGCGACCTAAGAGTCTCTCTTGGCTCAAACGGCCCCACCCTGCCCCGAGGCGGAAAACTTGGACCGAGACGCTTCTACTCTCTAAAATCTGGGCTGAACTTTGCGAGAAGGGACTGTGTGCGCTGCGACCTGGGTCCCACAGAGCTCGAACCCCCCCTGCCCGTGAAGGGATCCGCGGCCTGTGGTCCCTGGTGTCCGCAAAAGGCATTCACCTGCGGAGAACCTGGGCCCAGGTGAGCGGGACCAGGCCCCAAGGCAGGAGCCTGTGGAGGCCACTGGAGCCACGGGGGCCAGGGCTGGGCATTTTCCCGGGTGCTCTCTTGGGTCCCAGGCGCCCTCTCTCGCCCGGGGAGTGCCCACGCCGTCCCCTGACCCCCGCAGGACGCCTGCATCCCGCCATAAGCGGCCCACCTCGTCCATGGAGCTGGGACACATGGGGCCGGGGTGCGAGCAACTGGCCTACGTGGCTGCAAACCCGCAGACCCCTCCGTCCCGTCCCCACCACTGCGAAGATCCCCCTGTTCTTCCATCCGTAAAGGGGTCCCCCTTTACGGATGGAAGAACAGGGGGGAAGCCCCCAGGAGATGGCTTTTGTCCGAGCCGCGGCTGGGTGGTTTCGGGCCAAGAGGCGGGGCCGCGCAGGCGCAAGCAGGCCCCACCCCAAGAGCATCCCTCCGGGCAACGTGCCCCCCCCTTGAGATATCAGGCCAGGTCCACAGGGTCCCTGGGCTGGTGTCAGAGTTAACGGAGGCCCTCCGTGCCACCCAGAGGACCGCGCGTTTTCCCGTGGACCACACTTCCCAGCAGCTCTCCCACCCCCGCAGAGGCAGAGTGCCAGGAAAGAACTAGGGACCTGGTGCCTGGAAGAGGGGCCGGCCACGGTTCCGCGCCAGGTGGAGCGGTTCCGGGCGGGCGGGCGGGACCCTCGACCAAGGACCGGATCTCCCTTGGGGCGTCTGGCCTGTGCCCCGCCTGGGAGGCTTAGAGCCTTGCTTCGCCTGCAAAGCCCCCACCCTGCCACAAGGCGGCAGACTTGGACCCAGCCGCTTCAACCCTCCAGTCTCTGCGGAACCACCCAAAAATGGAGTGTGACCGCTGCGACCTCAGTCCCCCAGAGCTCGAACCCCCACCTCTGTGAGGGAATCGGCGACCTCCTGTCCTTGGCGTCCGCAAAAGGCATTCACCTGCGGTGAACCTGGGCCTCGGGCGAGCACGGTCAGGCCCCATGGTAGGAGCCCGGGGAGGCAATGGAGGCCTCTGCGGCCAGGCCTCGGACTCTCCCCGGGGCTCTCTCGGGTCCCAGGCGCCCTCTCTCGCCCGGGGAGTGCCCACGCCGTCCCCTGACCCCCGCAGGACGCCTGCATCCCGCCATAAGCGGCCCACCTCGTCCATGGAGCTGGGACACATGGGGCCGCGGTGCGAGCAACTGGCCTACGTGGCTGCAAACCCGCAGACCCCTCCGTCCCGTCCCCACCACTGCGAAGATCCCCCTGTTCTTCCATCCGTAAAGGGGTCCCCCTTTACGGATGGAAGAACAGGGGGGAGGCCCCCAGGAGATGGCTTTTGTCCGAGCCGCGGCTGGCTGGTTTCGGGCCAAGAGGCGGGGCCGCGCAGGCGCAAGCAGGCCCCACCCCAAGAGCATCCCTCCGGGCAACGTGCCCCCCCCTTGAGATATCAGGCCAGGTCCACAGGGTCCCTGGGCTGGTGTCAGAGTTAACGGAGGCCCTCCCTGCCACCCAGAGGACCGCGCGTTTTCCCGTGGACCACACTTCCCAGCAGCTCTCCCACCCCCGCAGAGGCAGAGTGCCAGGAAAGAACTAGGGACCTGGTGCCTGGAAGAGGGGCCGGCCACGGTTCCGCGCCAGGTGGAGCGGTTCCGGGCGGGCGGGCGGGACCCTCGACCAAGGACCGGATCTCCCTTGGGGCGTCTGGCCTGTGCCCCGCCTGGGAGGCTAAGAGCCTTGCTTCGCCTGCAAAGCCCCCACCCTGCCACAAGGCGGCACACTTGGACCCAGCCGCTTCAACCCTCCAGTCTCTGCGGAACCACCCAAAAATGGAGTGTGACCGCTGCGACCTCAGTCCCCCAGAGCTCGAACCCCCACCTCTGTGAGGGAATCGGCGACCTCCTGTCCTTGGCGTCCGCAAAAGGCATTCACCTGCGGTGAACCTGGGCCTCGGGCGAGCACGGTCAGGCCCCATGGTAGGAGCCCGGGGAGGCAATGGAGGCCTCTGCGGCCAGGCCTCGGACTCTCCCCGGGGCTCTCTCGGGTCCCAGGCGCCCTCTCTCGCCCGGGGAGTGCCCACGCCGTCCCCTGACCCCCGCAGGACGCCTGCATCCCGCCATAAGCGGCCCACCTCGTCCATGGAGCTGGGACACATGGGGCCGGGGTGCGAGCAACTGGCCTACGTGGCTGCAAACCCGCAGACCCCTCCGTCCCGTCCCCACCACTGCGAAGATCCCCCTGTTCTTCCATCCGTAAAGGGGTCCCCCTTTACGGATGGATGAACAGGGGGGAGGCCCCCAGGAGATGGCTTTTGTCCGAGCCGCGGCTGGGTGGTTTCGGGCCAAGAGGCGGGGCCGCGCAGGCGCAAGCAGGCCCCACCCCAAGAGCATCCCTCCGGGCAACGTGCCACCCCCTTGAGATATCAGGCCAGGTCCACAGGGTCCCTGGGCTGGTGTCAGAGTTAACGGAGGCCCTCTGTGCCACCCAGAGGACCGCGCGTTTTCCCGTGGACCACACTTGCCAGCCCGTCTCCCACCCCGCCAGAGGCAGAGTGCCAGGGAAGAGCTAGGGACCTGGGGCCGGGAAGAGGGGCCGGCCACGGTTCCGGGCCACGTGGGGCGGGCCCGGGCGGGCGGGACCCACGCCCAGGGACCGGGTCTCCCTGGGGGTCTCGGGCCTGAGACCTGCCTGGGCGACCTAAGAGTCTCTCTTGGCTCAAACGGCCCCACCCTGCCCCGAGGCGGAAAACTTGGACCGAGACGCTTCTACTCTCTAAAATCTGGGCTGAACTTTGCGAGAAGGGACTGTGTGCGCTGCGACCTGGGTCCCACAGAGCTCGAACCCCCCCTGCCCGTGAAGGGATCCGCGGCCTGTGGTCCCTGGTGTCCGCAAAAGGCATTCACCTGCGGAGAACCTGGGCCCAGGTGAGCGGGACCAGGCCCCAAGGCAGGAGCCTGTGGAGGCCACTGGAGCCACGGGGGCCAGGGCTGGGCATTTTCCCGGGTGCTCTCTTGGGTCCCAGGCGCCCTCTCTCGCCCGGGGAGTGCCCACGCCGTCCCCTGACCCCCGCAGGACGCCTGCATCCCGCCATAAGCGGCCCACCTCGTCCATGGAGCTGGGACACATGGGGCCGGGGTGCGAGCAACTGGCCTACGTGGCTGCAAACCCGCAGACCCCTCCGTCCCGTCCCCACCACTGCGAAGATCCCCCTGTTCTTCCATCCGTAAAGGGGTCCCCCTTTACGGATGGAAGAACAGGGGGGAAGCCCCCAGGAGATGGCTTTTGTCCGAGCCGCGGCTGGGTGGTTTCGGGCCAAGAGGCGGGGCCGCGCAGGCGCAAGCAGGCCCCACCCCAAGAGCATCCCTCCGGGCAACGTGCCCCCCCCTTGAGATATCAGGCCAGGTCCACAGGGTCCCTGGGCTGGTGTCAGAGTTAACGGAGGCCCTCCGTGCCACCCAGAGGACCGCGCGTTTTCCCGTGGACCACACTTCCCAGCAGCTCTCCCACCCCCGCAGAGGCAGAGTGCCAGGAAAGAACTAGGGACCTGGTGCCTGGAAGAGGGGCCGGCCACGGTTCCGCGCCAGGTGGAGCGGTTCCGGGCGGGCGGGCGGGACCCTCGACCAAGGACCGGATCTCCCTTGGGGCGTCTGGCCTGTGCCCCGCCTGGGAGGCTTAGAGCCTTGCTTCGCCTGCAAAGCCCCCACCCTGCCACAAGGCGGCAGACTTGGACCCAGCCGCTTCAACCCTCCAGTCTCTGCGGAACCACCCAAAAATGGAGTGTGACCGCTGCGACCTCAGTCCCCCAGAGCTCGAACCCCCACCTCTGTGAGGGAATCGGCGACCTCCTGTCCTTGGCGTCCGCAAAAGGCATTCACCTGCGGTGAACCTGGGCCTCGGGCGAGCACGGTCAGGCCCCATGGTAGGAGCCCGGGGAGGCAATGGAGGCCTCTGCGGCCAGGCCTCGGACTCTCCCCGGGGCTCTCTCGGGTCCCAGGCGCCCTCTCTCGCCCGGGGAGTGCCCACGCCGTCCCCTGACCCCCGCAGGACGCCTGCATCCCGCCATAAGCGGCCCACCTCGTCCATGGAGCTGGGACACATGGGGCCGCGGTGCGAGCAACTGGCCTACGTGGCTGCAAACCCGCAGACCCCTCCGTCCCGTCCCCACCACTGCGAAGATCCCCCTGTTCTTCCATCCGTAAAGGGGTCCCCCTTTACGGATGGAAGAACAGGGGGGAGGCCCCCAGGAGATGGCTTTTGTCCGAGCCGCGGCTGGCTGGTTTCGGGCCAAGAGGCGGGGCCGCGCAGGCGCAAGCAGGCCCCACCCCAAGAGCATCCCTCCGGGCAACGTGCCCCCCCCTTGAGATATCAGGCCAGGTCCACAGGGTCCCTGGGCTGGTGTCAGAGTTAACGGAGGCCCTCCCTGCCACCCAGAGGACCGCGCGTTTTCCCGTGGACCACACTTCCCAGCAGCTCTCCCACCCCCGCAGAGGCAGAGTGCCAGGAAAGAACTAGGGACCTGGTGCCTGGAAGAGGGGCCGGCCACGGTTCCGCGCCAGGTGGAGCGGTTCCGGGCGGGCGGGCGGGACCCTCGACCAAGGACCGGATCTCCCTTGGGGCGTCTGGCCTGTGCCCCGCCTGGGAGGCTTAGAGCCTTGCTTCGCCTGCAAAGCCCCCACCCTGCCACAAGGCGGCACACTTGGACCCAGCCGCTTCAACCCTCCAGTCTCTGCGGAACCACCCAAAAATGGAGTGTGACCGCTGCGACCTCAGTCCCCCAGAGCTCGAACCCCCACCTCTGTGAGGGAATCGGCGACCTCCTGTCCTTGGCGTCCGCAAAAGGCATTCACCTGCGGTGAACCTGGGCCTCGGGCGAGCACGGTCAGGCCCCATGGTAGGAGCCCGGGGAGGCAATGGAGGCCTCTGCGGCCAGGCCTCGGACTCTCCCCGGGGCTCTCTCGGGTCCCAGGCGCCCTCTCTCGCCCGGGGAGTGCCCACGCCGTCCCCTGACCCCCGCAGGACGCCTGCATCCCGCCATAAGCGGCCCACCTCGTCCATGGAGCTGGGACACATGGGGCCGCGGTGCGAGCAACTGGCCTACGTGGCTGCAAACCCGCAGACCCCTCCGTCCCGTCCCCACCACTGCGAAGATCCCCCTGTTCTTCCATCCGTAAAGGGGTCCCCCTTTACGGATGGAAGAACAGGGGGGAGGCCCCCAGGAGATGGCTTTTGTCCGAGCCGCGGCTGGGTGGTTTCGGGCCAAGAGGCGGGGCCGCGCAGGCGCAAGCAGGCCCCACCCCAAGAGCATCCCTCCCGGCAACGTGCCCCCCCCTTGAGATATCAGGCCAGGTCCACGGGGTCCCTGGGCTGGTGTCAGAGTTAACGGAGGCCCTCCCTGCCACCCAGAGGACCGCGCGTTTTCCCGTGGACCACACTTGCCAGCCCGTCTCCCACCCCGCCAGAGGCAGAGTGCCAGGGAAGAGCTAGGGACCTGGGGCCGGGAAGAGGGGCCGGCCACGGTTCCGGGCCACGTGGGGCGGGCCCGGGCGGGCGGGACCCACGCCCAGGGACCGGGTCTCCCTGGGGGTCTCGGGCCTGAGACCTGCCTGGCGGCCTAAGAGTCTCTCTTGGCTCAAACGGCCCCACCCTGCCCCGAGGCGGAAAACTTGGACCGAGACGCTTCTACTCTCTAAAGTCTGGGCTGAACTTTGCGAGAAGGGACTGTGTGCGCTGCGACCTGGGTCCCACAGAGCTGGAAACCCCCCTGCCCGTGAAGGGATCCGCGGCCTGTGGTCCCTGGTGTCCGCAAAAGGCATTCACCTGCGGAGAACCTGGGCCCAGGTGAGCGGGACCAGGCCCCACGGCAGGAGCCTGTGGAGGCCACTGGAGCCACGGGGGCCAGGGCTGGGCATTTTCCCGGGGGCTCTCTCGGGTCCCAGGCGCCCTCTCTCGCCCGGGGAGTGCCCACGCCGTCCCCTGACCCCCGCAGGACGCCTGCATCCCGCCATAAGCGGCCCACCTCGTCCATGGAGCTGGGACACATGGGGCCGGGGTGCGAGCAACTGGCCTACGTGGCTGCAAACCCGCAGACCCCTCCGTCCCGTCCCCACCACTGCGAAGATCCCCCTGTTCTTCCATCCGTAAAGGGGTCCCCTTTACGGATGGAAGAACAGGGGGGAGGCCCCCAGGAGATGGCTTTTGTCCGAGCCGCGGCTGGGTGGTTTCGGGCCAAGAGGCGGGGCCGCGCAGGCGCAAGCAGGCCCCACCCCAAGAGCATCCCTCCGGGCAACGTGCCCCCCCCTTGAGATATCAGGCCAGGTCCACAGGGTCCCTGGGCTGGTGTCAGAGTTAACGGAGGCCCTCCCTGCCACCCAGAGGACCGCGCGTTTTCCCGTGGACCACACTTGCCAGCCCGTCTCCTACCCCGCCAGAGGCAGAGTGCCAGGGAAGAGGTAGGGACCTGGGGCCGGGAAGAGGGGCCGGCCACGGTTCCGCGCCAGGTGGAGCGGTTCCGGGCGGGCGGGCGGGACCCTCGACCAAGGACCGGATCTCCCTTGGGGCGTCTGGCCTGTGCCCCGCCTGGGAGGCTAAGAGCCTTGCTTCGCCTGCAAAGCCCCCACCCTGCCACAAGGCGGCACACTTGGACCCAGCCGCTTCAACCCTCCAGTCTCTGCGGAACCACCCAAAAATGGAGTGTGACCGCTGCGACCTCAGTCCCCCAGAGCTCGAACCCCCACCTCTGTGAGGGAATCGGGGACCTCCTGTCCTTGGCGTCCGCAAAAGGCATTCACCTGCGGTGAACCTGGGCCTCGGGCGAGCACGGTCAGGCCCCATGGTAGGAGCCCGGGGAGGCAATGGAGGCCTCTGCGGCCAGGCCTCGGACTCTCCCCGGGGCTCTCTCGGGTCCCAGGCGCCCTCTCTCGCCCGGGGAGTGCCCACGCCGTCCCCTGACCCCCGCAGGACGCCTGCATCCCGCCATAAGCGGCCCACCTCGTCCATGGAGCTGGGACACATGGGGCCGCGGTGCGAGCAACTGGCCTACGTGGCTGCAAACCCGCAGACCCCTCCGTCCCGTCCCCACCACTGCGAAGATCCCCCTGTTCTTCCATCCGTAAAGGGGTCCCCCTTTACGGATGGAAGAACAGGGGGGAGGCCCCCAGGAGATGGCTTTTGTCCGAGCCGCGGCTGGGTGGTTTCTGGCCAAGAGGCGGGGCCGCGCAGGCGCAAGCAGGCCCCACCCCAAGAGCATCCCTCCGGGCAACGTGCCCCCCCCTTGAGATATCAGGCCAGGTCCACAGGGTCCCTGGGCTGGTGTCAGAGTTAACGGAGGCCCTCCCTGCCACCCAGAGGACCGCGCGTTTTCCCGTGGACCACACTTCCCAGCAGCTCTCCCACCCCCGCAGAGGCAGAGTGCCAGGAAAGAACTAGGGACCTGGTGCCTGGAAGAGGGGCCGGCCACGGTTCCGCGCCAGGTGGAGCGGTTCCGGGCGGGCGGGCGGGACCCTCGACCAAGGACCGGATCTCCCTTGGGGCGTCTGGCCTGTGCCCCGCCTGGGAGGCAAAGAGCCTTGCTTCGCCTGCAAAGCTCCCACCCTGCCACAAGGCGGCACACTTGGACCCAGCCGCTTCAACCCTCCAGTCTCTGCGGAACCACCCAAAAATGGAGTGTGACCGCTGCGACCTCAGTCCCCCAGAGCTCGAACCCCCACCTCTGTGAGGGAATCGGCGACCTCCTGTCCTTGGCGTCCGCAAAAGGCATTCACCTGCGGTGAACCTGGGCCTCGGGCGAGCACGGTCAGGCCCCATGGTTGGAGCCCGGGGAGGCAATGGAGGCCTCTGCGGCCAGGCCTCGGACTCTCCCCGGGGCTCTCTCGGGTCCCAGGCGCCCTCTCTCGCCCGGGGAGTGCCCACGCCGTCCCCTGACCCCCGCAGGACGCCTGCATCCCGCCATAAGCGGCCCACCTCGTCTATGGAGCTGGGACACATGGGGCCGCGGTGCGAGCAACTGGCCTACGTGGCTGCAAACCCGCAGACCCCTCCGTCCCGTCCCCACCACTGCGAAGATCCCCCTGTTCTTCCATCCGTAAAGGGGTCCCCCTTTACGGATGGAAGAACAGGGGGGAGGCCCCCAGGAGATGGCTTTTGTCCGAGCCGCGGCTGGGTGGTTTCGGGCCAAGAGGCGGGGCCGCGCAGGCGCAAGCAGGCCCCACCCCAAGAGCATCCCTCCGGGCAACGTGCCCCCCCCTTGAGATATCAGGCCAGGTCCACAGGGTCCCTGGGCTGGTGTCAGAGTTAACGGAGGCCCTCCCTGCCACCCAGAGGACCGCGCGTTTTCCCGTGGACCAAACTTGCCAGCCCGTCTCCCACCCCGCCAGAGGCAGAGTGCCAGGGAAGAGCTAGGGACCTGGGGCCGGGAAGAGGGGCCGGCCACGGTTTCGGGCCACGTGGGGCGGGGCCGGGCGGGCGGGACCCACGCCCAGGGACCGGGTCTCCCTGGGGGTCTCGGGCCTGAGACCTGCCTGGCGGCCTAAGAGTCTCTCTTGGCTCAAACGGCCCCACCCTGCCCCGAGGCGGAAAACTTGGACCGAGATGCTTCTACTCTCTAAAGTCTGGGCTGAACTTTGCGAGAAGGGACTGTGTGCGCTGCGACCTGGGTCCCACAGAGCTGGAAACCCCCCTGCCCGTGAAGGGATCCGCGGCCTGTGGTCCCTGGTGTCCGCAAAAGGCATTCACCTGCGGAGAACCTGGGCCCAGGTGAGCGGGACCAGGCCCCACGGCAGGAGCCTGTGGAGGCCACTGGAGCCACGGGGGCCAGGGCTGGGCATTTTCCCGGGGGCTCTCTCGGGTCCCAGGCGCCCTCTCTCGCCCGGGGAGTGCCCACGCCGTCCCCTGACCCCCGCAGGACGCCTGCATCCCGCCATAAGCGGCCCACCTCGTCCATGGAGCTGGGACACATGGGGCCGGGGTGCGAGCAACTGGCCTACGTGGCTGCAAACCCGCAGACCCCTCCGTCCCGTCCCCACCACTGCGAAGATCCCCCTGTTCTTCCATCCGTAAAGGGGTCCCCTTTACGGATGGAAGAACAGGGGGGAGGCCCCCAGGAGATGGCTTTTGTCCGAGCCGCGGCTGGGTGGTTTCGGGCCAAGAGGCGGGGCCGCGCAGGCGCAAGCAGGCCCCACCCCAAGAGCATCCCTCCGGGCAACGTGCCCCCCCCTTGAGATATCAGGCCAGGTCCACAGGGTCCCTGGGCTGGTGTCAGAGTTAACGGAGGCCCTCCCTGCCACCCAGAGGACCGCGCGTTTTCCCGTGGACCACACTTGCCAGCCCGTCTCCTACCCCGCCAGAGGCAGAGTGCCAGGGAAGAGCTAGGGACCTGGGGCCGGGAAGAGGGGCCGGCCACGGTTCCGCGCCAGGTGGAGCGGTTCCGGGCGGGCGGGCGGGACCCTCGACCAAGGACCGGATCTCCCTTGGGGCGTCTGGCCTGTGCCCCGCCTGGGAGGCTAAGAGCCTTGCTTCGCCTGCAAAGCCCCCACCCTGCCACAAGGCGGCACACTTGGACCCAGCCGCTTCAACCCTCCAGTCTCTGCGGAACCACCCAAAAATGGAGTGTGACCGCTGCGACCTCAGTCCCCCAGAGCTCGAACCCCCACCTCTGTGAGGGAATCGGGGACCTCCTGTCCTTGGCGTCCGCAAAAGGCATTCACCTGCGGTGAACCTGGGCCTCGGGCGAGCACGGTCAGGCCCCATGGTAGGAGCCCGGGGAGGCAATGGAGGCCTCTGCGGCCAGGCCTCGGACTCTCCCCGGGGCTCTCTCGGGTCCCAGGCGCCCTCTCTCGCCCGGGGAGTGCCCACGCCGTCCCCTGACCCCCGCAGGACGCCTGCATCCCGCCATAAGCGGCCCACCTCGTCCATGGAGCTGGGACACATGGGGCCGCGGTGCGAGCAACTGGCCTACGTGGCTGCAAACCCGCAGACCCCTCCGTCCCGTCCCCACCACTGCGAAGATCCCCCTGTTCTTCCATCCGTAAAGGGGTCCCCCTTTACGGATGGAAGAACAGGGGGGAGGCCCCCAGGAGATGGCTTTTGTCCGAGCCGCGGCTGGGTGGTTTCTGGCCAAGAGGCGGGGCCGCGCAGGCGCAAGCAGGCCCCACCCCAAGAGCATCCCTCCGGGCAACGTGCCCCCCCCTTGAGATATCAGGCCAGGTCCACAGGGTCCCTGGGCTGGTGTCAGAGTTAACGGAGGCCCTCCCTGCCACCCAGAGGACCGCGCGTTTTCCCGTGGACCACACTTCCCAGCAGCTCTCCCACCCCCGCAGAGGCAGAGTGCCAGGAAAGAACTAGGGACCTGGTGCCTGGAAGAGGGGCCGGCCACGGTTCCGCGCCAGGTGGAGCGGTTCCGGGCGGGCGGGCGGGACCCTCGACCAAGGACCGGATCTCCCTTGGGGCGTCTGGCCTGTGCCCCGCCTGGGAGGCAAAGAGCCTTGCTTCGCCTGCAAAGCTCCCACCCTGCCACAAGGCGGCACACTTGGACCCAGCCGCTTCAACCCTCCAGTCTCTGCGGAACCACCCAAAAATGGAGTGTGACCGCTGCGACCTCAGTCCCCCAGAGCTCGAACCCCCACCTCTGTGAGGGAATCGGCGACCTCCTGTCCTTGGCGTCCGCAAAAGGCATTCACCTGCGGTGAACCTGGGCCTCGGGCGAGCACGGTCAGGCCCCATGGTTGGAGCCCGGGGAGGCAATGGAGGCCTCTGCGGCCAGGCCTCGGACTCTCCCCGGGGCTCTCTCGGGTCCCAGGCGCCCTCTCTCGCCCGGGGAGTGCCCACGCCGTCCCCTGACCCCCGCAGGACGCCTGCATCCCGCCATAAGCGGCCCACCTCGTCTATGGAGCTGGGACACATGGGGCCGCGGTGCGAGCAACTGGCCTACGTGGCTGCAAACCCGCAGACCCCTCCGTCCCGTCCCCACCACTGCGAAGATCCCCCTGTTCTTCCATCCGTAAAGGGGTCCCCCTTTACGGATGGAAGAACAGGGGGGAGGCCCCCAGGAGATGGCTTTTGTCCGAGCCGCGGCTGGGTGGTTTCGGGCCAAGAGGCGGGGCCGCGCAGGCGCAAGCAGGCCCCACCCCAAGAGCATCCCTCCGGGCAACGTGCCCCCCCCTTGAGATATCAGGCCAGGTCCACAGGGTCCCTGGGCTGGTGTCAGAGTTAACGGAGGCCCTCCCTGCCACCCACAGGACCGCGCGTTTTCCCGTGGACCAAACTTGCCAGCCCGTCTCCCACCCCGCCAGAGGCAGAGTGCCAGGGAAGAGCTAGGGACCTGGGGCCGGGAAGAGGGGCTGGCCACGGTTTCGGGCCACGTGGGGCGGGGCCGGGCGGGCGGGACCCACGCCCAGGGACCGGGTCTCCCTGGGGGTCTCGGGCCTGAGACCTGCCTGGCGGCCTAAGAGTCTCTCTTGGCTCAAACGGCCCCACCCTGCCCCGAGGCGGAAAACTTGGACCGAGATGCTTCTACTCTCTAAAGTCTGGGCTGAACTTTGCGAGAAGGGACTGTGTGCGCTGCGACCTGGGTCCCACAGAGCTGGAAACCCCCCTGCCCGTGAAGGGATCCGCGGCCTGTGGTCCCTGGTGTCCGCAAAAGGCATTCACCTGCGGAGAACCTGGGCCCAGGTGAGCGGGACCAGGCCCCACGGCAGGAGCCTGTGGAGGCCACTGGAGCCACGGGGGCCAGGGCTGGGCATTTTCCCGGGGGCTCTCTCGGGTCCCAGGCGCCCTCTCTCGCCCGGGGAGTGCCCACGCCGTCCCCTGACCCCCGCAGGACGCCTGCATCCCGCCATAAGCGGCCCACCTCGTCCATGGAGCTGGGACACATGGGGCCGGGGTGCGAGCAACTGGCCTACGTGGCTGCAAACCCGCAGACCCCTCCGTCCCGTCCCCACCACTGCGAAGATCCCCCTGTTCTTCCATCCGTAAAGGGGTCCCCTTTACGGATGGAAGAACAGGGGGGAGGCCCCCAGGAGATGGCTTTTGTCCGAGCCGCGGCTGGGTGGTTTCGGGCCAAGAGGCGGGGCCGCGCAGGCGCAAGCAGGCCCCACCCCAAGAGCATCCCTCCGGGCAACGTGCCCCCCCCTTGAGATATCAGGCCAGGTCCACAGGGTCCCTGGGCTGGTGTCAGAGTTAACGGAGGCCCTCCCTGCCACCCAGAGGACCGCGCGTTTTCCCGTGGACCACACTTGCCAGCCCGTCTCCTACCCCGCCAGAGGCAGAGTGCCAGGGAAGAGCTAGGGACCTGGGGCCGGGAAGAGGGGCCGGCCACGGTTCCGCGCCAGGTGGAGCGGTTCCGGGCGGGCGGGCGAGACCCTCGACCAAGGACCGGATCTCTCTTGGGGCGTCTGGCCTGTGCCCCGCCTGGGAGGCTAAGAGCCTTGCTTCGCCTGCAAAGCCCCCACCCTGCCACAAGGCGGCACACTTGGACCCAGCCGCTTCAACCCTCCAGTCTCTGCGGAACCACCCAAAAATGGAGTGTGACCGCTGCGACCTCAGTCCCCCAGAGCTCGAACCCCCACCTCTGTGAGGGAATCGGCGACCTCCTGTCCTTGGCGTCCGCAAAAGGCATTCACCTGCGGTGAACCTGGGCCTCGGGCGAGCACGGTCAGGCCCCATGGTAGGAGCCCGGGGAGGCAATGGAGGCCTCTGCGGCCAGGCCTCGGACTCTCCCCGGGGCTCTCTCGGGTCCCAGGCGCCCTCTCTCGCCCGGGGAGTGCCCACGCCGTCCCCTGACCCCCGCAGGACGCCTGCATCCCGCCATAAGCGGCCCACCTCGTCCATGGAGCTGGGACACATGGGGCCGGGGTGCGAGCAACTGGCCTACGTGGCTGCAAACCCGCAGACCCCTCCGTCCCGTCCCCACCACTGCGAAGATCCCCCTGTTCTTCCATCCGTAAAGGGGTCCCCCTTTACGGATGGAAGAACAGGGGGGAGGCCCCCAGGAGATGGCTTTTGTCCGAGCCGCGGCTGGGTGGTTTCGGGCCAAGAGGCGGGGCCGCGCAGGCGCAAGCAGGCCCCACCCCAAGAGCATCCCTCCGGGCAACGTGCCCCCCCCTTGAGATATCAGGCCAGGTCCACAGGGTCCCTGGGCTGGTGTCAGAGTTAACGGAGGCCCTCCCTGCCACCCAGAGGACCGCGCGTTTTCCCGTGGACCACACTTCCCAGCAGCTCTCCCACCCCCGCAGAGGCAGAGTGCCAGGAAAGAACTAGGGACCTGGTGCCTGGAAGAGGGGCCGGCCACGGTTCCGCGCCAGGTGGAGCGGTTCCGGGCGGGCGGGCGGGACCCTCGACCAAGGACCGGATCTCCCTTGGGGCGTCTGGCCTGTGCCCCGCCTGGGAGGCTAAGAGCCTTGCTTCGCCTGCAAAGCCCCCACCCTGCCACAAGGCGGCACACTTGGACCCAGCCGCTTCAACCCTCCAGTCTCTGCGGAACCACCCAAAAATGGAGTGTGACCGCTGCGACCTCAGTCCCCCAGAGCTCGAACCCCCACCTCTGTGAGGGAATCGGGGACCTCCTGTCCTTGGCGTCCGCAAAAGGCATTCACCTGCGGTGAACCTGGGCCTCGGGCGAGCACGGTCAGGCCCCATGGTAGGAGCCCGGGGAGGCAATGGAGGCCTCTGCGGCCAGGCCTCGGACTCTCCCCGGGGCTCTCTCGGGTCCCAGGCGCCCTCTCTCGCCCGGGGAGTGCCCACGCCGTCCCCTGACCCCCGCAGGACGCCTGCATCCCGCCATAAGCGGCCCACCTCGTCCATGGAGCTGGGACACATGGGGCCGCGGTGCGAGCAACTGGCCTACGTGGCTGCAAACCCGCAGACCCCTCCGTCCCGTCCCCACCACTGCGAAGATCCCCCTGTTCTTCCATCCGTAAAGGGGTCCCCCTTTACGGATGGAAGAACAGGGGGGAGGCCCCCAGGAGATGGCTTTTGTCCGAGCCGCGGCTGGGTGGTTTCGGGCCAAGAGGCGGGGCCGCGCAGGCGCAAGCAGGCCCCACCCCAAGAGCATCCCTCCGGGCAACGTGCCCCCCCCTTGAGATATCAGGCCAGGTCCACAGGGTCCCTGGGCTGGTGTCAGAGTTAACGGAGGCCCTCCCTGCCACCCAGAGGACCGCGCGTTTTCCCGTGGACCACACTTCCCAGCAGCTCTCCCACCCCCGCAGAGGCAGAGTGCCAGGAAAGAACTAGGGACCTGGTGCCTGGAAGAGGGGCCGGCCACGGTTCCGCGCCAGGTGGAGCGGTTCCGGGCGGGCGGGCGGGACCCTCGACCAAGGACCGGATCTCCCTTGGGGCGTCTGGCCTGTGCCCCGCCTGGGAGGCTTAGAGCCTTGCTTCGCCTGCAAAGCCCCCACCCTGCCACAAGGCGGCAGACTTGGACCCAGCCGCTTCAACCCTCCAGTCTCTGCGGAACCACCCAAAAATGGAGTGTGACCGCTGCGACCTCAGTCCCCCAGAGCTCGAACCCCCACCTCTGTGAGGGAATCGGCGACCTCCTGTCCTTGGCGTCCGCAAAAGGCATTCACCTGCGGTGAACCTGGGCCTCGGGCGAGCACGGTCAGGCCCCATGGTAGGAGCCCGGGGAGGCAATGGAGGCCTCTGCGGCCAGGCCTCGGACTCTCCCCGGGGCTCTCTCGGGTCCCAGGCGCCCTCTCTCGCCCGGGGAGTGCCCACGCCGTCCCCTGACCCCCGCAGGACGCCTGCATCCCGCCATAAGCGGCCCACCTCGTCCATGGAGCTGGGACACATGGGGCCGGGGTGCGAGCAACTGGCCTACGTGGCTGCAAACCCGCAGACCCCTCCGTCCCGTCCCCACCACTGCGAAGATCCCCCTGTTCTTCCATCCGTAAAGGGGTCCCCTTTACGGATGGAAGAACAGGGGGGAGGCCCCCAGGAGATGGCTTTTGTCCGAGCCGCGGCTGGGTGGTTTCGGGCCAAGAGGCGGGGCCGCGCAGGCGCAAGCAGGCCCCACCCCAAGAGCATCCCTCCGGGCAACGTGCCCCCCCCTTGAGATATCAGGCCAGGTCCACAGGGTCCCTGGGCTGGTGTCAGAGTTAACGGAGGCCCTCCCTGCCACCCAGAGGATCGCGCGTTTTCCCCGTGGACCACACTTGCCAGCCCGTCTCCTACCCCGCCAGAGGCAGAGTGCCAGGGAAGAGCTAGGGACCTGGGGCCGGGAAGAGGGGCCGGCCACGGTTCCGCGCCAGGTGGAGCGGTTCCGGGCGGGCGGGCGAGACCCTCGACCAAGGACCGGATCTCTCTTGGGGCGTCTGGCCTGTGCCCCGCCTGGGAGGCTAAGAGCCTTGCTTCGCCTGCAAAGCCCCCACCCTGCCACAAGGCGGCACACTTGGACCCAGCCGCTTCAACCCTCCAGTCTCTGCGGAACCACCCAAAAATGGAGTGTGACCGCTGCGACCTCAGTCCCCCAGAGCTCGAACCCCCACCTCTGTGAGGGAATCGGCGACCTCCTGTCCTTGGCGTCCGCAAAAGGCATTCACCTGCGGTGAACCTGGGCCTCGGGCGAGCACGGTCAGGCCCCATGGTAGGAGCCCGGGGAGGCAATGGAGGCCTCTGCGGCCAGGCCTCGGACTCTCCCCGGGGCTCTCTCGGGTCCCAGGCGCCCTCTCTCGCCCGGGGAGTGCCCACGCCGTCCCCTGACCCCCGCAGGACGCCTGCATCCCGCCATAAGCGGCCCACCTCGTCCATGGAGCTGGGACACATGGGGCCGGGGTGCGAGCAACTGGCCTACGTGGCTGCAAACCCGCAGACCCCTCCGTCCCGTCCCCACCACTGCGAAGATCCCCCTGTTCTTCCATCCGTAAAGGGGTCCCCCTTTACGGATGGAAGAACAGGGGGGAGGCCCCCAGGAGATGGCTTTTGTCCGAGCCGCGGCTGGGTGGTTTCGGGCCAAGAGGCGGGGCCGCGCAGGCGCAAGCAGGCCCCACCCCAAGAGCATCCCTCCGGGCAACGTGCCCCCCCCTTGAGATATCAGGCCAGGTCCACAGGGTCCCTGGGCTGGTGTCAGAGTTAACGGAGGCCCTCCCTGCCACCCACAGGACCGCGCGTTTTCCCGTGGACCAAACTTGCCAGCCCGTCTCCCACCCCGCCAGAGGCAGAGTGCCAGGGAAGAGCTAGGGACCTGGGGCCGGGAAGAGGGGCTGGCCACGGTTTCGGGCCACGTGGGGCGGGGCCGGGCGGGCGGGACCCACGCCCAGGGACCGGGTCTCCCTGGGGGTCTCGGGCCTGAGACCTGCCTGGCGGCCTAAGAGTCTCTCTTGGCTCAAACGGCCCCACCCTGCCCCGAGGCGGAAAACTTGGACCGAGATGCTTCTACTCTCTAAAGTCTGGGCTGAACTTTGCGAGAAGGGACTGTGTGCGCTGCGACCTGGGTCCCACAGAGCTGGAAACCCCCCTGCCCGTGAAGGGATCCGCGGCCTGTGGTCCCTGGTGTCCGCAAAAGGCATTCACCTGCGGAGAACCTGGGCCCAGGTGAGCGGGACCAGGCCCCACGGCAGGAGCCTGTGGAGGCCACTGGAGCCACGGGGGCCAGGGCTGGGCATTTTCCCGGGGGCTCTCTCGGGTCCCAGGCGCCCTCTCTCGCCCGGGGAGTGCCCACGCCGTCCCCTGACCCCCGCAGGACGCCTGCATCCCGCCATAAGCGGCCCACCTCGTCCATGGAGCTGGGACACATGGGGCCGGGGTGCGAGCAACTGGCCTACGTGGCTGCAAACCCGCAGACCCCTCCGTCCCGTCCCCACCACTGCGAAGATCCCCCTGTTCTTCCATCCGTAAAGGGGTCCCCTTTACGGATGGAAGAACAGGGGGGAGGCCCCCAGGAGATGGCTTTTGTCCGAGCCGCGGCTGGGTGGTTTCGGGCCAAGAGGCGGGGCCGCGCAGGCGCAAGCAGGCCCCACCCCAAGAGCATCCCTCCGGGCAACGTGCCCCCCCCTTGAGATATCAGGCCAGGTCCACAGGGTCCCTGGGCTGGTGTCAGAGTTAACGGAGGCCCTCCCTGCCACCCAGAGGACCGCGCGTTTTCCCGTGGACCACACTTGCCAGCCCGTCTCCTACCCCGCCAGAGGCAGAGTGCCAGGGAAGAGCTAGGGACCTGGGGCCGGGAAGAGGGGCCGGCCACGGTTCCGCGCCAGGTGGAGCGGTTCCGGGCGGGCGGGCGAGACCCTCGACCAAGGACCGGATCTCTCTTGGGGCGTCTGGCCTGTGCCCCGCCTGGGAGGCTAAGAGCCTTGCTTCGCCTGCAAAGCCCCCACCCTGCCACAAGGCGGCACACTTGGACCCAGCCGCTTCAACCCTCCAGTCTCTGCGGAACCACCCAAAAATGGAGTGTGACCGCTGCGACCTCAGTCCCCCAGAGCTCGAACCCCCACCTCTGTGAGGGAATCGGCGACCTCCTGTCCTTGGCGTCCGCAAAAGGCATTCACCTGCGGTGAACCTGGGCCTCGGGCGAGCACGGTCAGGCCCCATGGTAGGAGCCCGGGGAGGCAATGGAGGCCTCTGCGGCCAGGCCTCGGACTCTCCCCGGGGCTCTCTCGGGTCCCAGGCGCCCTCTCTCGCCCGGGGAGTGCCCACGCCGTCCCCTGACCCCCGCAGGACGCCTGCATCCCGCCATAAGCGGCCCACCTCGTCCATGGAGCTGGGACACATGGGGCCGGGGTGCGAGCAACTGGCCTACGTGGCTGCAAACCCGCAGACCCCTCCGTCCCGTCCCCACCACTGCGAAGATCCCCCTGTTCTTCCATCCGTAAAGGGGTCCCCCTTTACGGATGGAAGAACAGGGGGGAGGCCCCCAGGAGATGGCTTTTGTCCGAGCCGCGGCTGGGTGGTTTCGGGCCAAGAGGCGGGGCCGCGCAGGCGCAAGCAGGCCCCACCCCAAGAGCATCCCTCCGGGCAACGTGCCCCCCCCTTGAGATATCAGGCCAGGTCCACAGGGTCCCTGGGCTGGTGTCAGAGTTAACGGAGGCCCTCCCTGCCACCCAGAGGACCGCGCGTTTTCCCGTGGACCACACTTCCCAGCAGCTCTCCCACCCCCGCAGAGGCAGAGTGCCAGGAAAGAACTAGGGACCTGGTGCCTGGAAGAGGGGCCGGCCACGGTTCCGCGCCAGGTGGAGCGGTTCCGGGCGGGCGGGCGGGACCCTCGACCAAGGACCGGATCTCCCTTGGGGCGTCTGGCCTGTGCCCCGCCTGGGAGGCTAAGAGCCTTGCTTCGCCTGCAAAGCCCCCACCCTGCCACAAGGCGGCACACTTGGACCCAGCCGCTTCAACCCTCCAGTCTCTGCGGAACCACCCAAAAATGGAGTGTGACCGCTGCGACCTCAGTCCCCCAGAGCTCGAACCCCCACCTCTGTGAGGGAATCGGGGACCTCCTGTCCTTGGCGTCCGCAAAAGGCATTCACCTGCGGTGAACCTGGGCCTCGGGCGAGCACGGTCAGGCCCCATGGTAGGAGCCCGGGGAGGCAATGGAGGCCTCTGCGGCCAGGCCTCGGATTCTCCCCGGGGCTCTCTCGGGTCCCAGGCGCCCTCTCTCGCCCGGGGAGTGCCCACGCCGTCCCCTGACCCCCGCAGGACGCCTGCATCCCGCCATAAGCGGCCCACCTCGTCCATGGAGCTGGGACACATGGGGCCGCGGTGCGAGCAACTGGCCTACGTGGCTGCAAACCCGCAGACCCCTCCGTCCCGTCCCCACCACTGCGAAGATCCCCCTGTTCTTCCATCCGTAAAGGGGTCCCCCTTTACGGATGGAAGAACAGGGGGGAGGCCCCCAGGAGATGGCTTTTGTCCGAGCCGCGGCTGGGTGGTTTCGGGCCAAGAGGCGGGGCCGCGCAGGCGCAAGCAGGCCCCACCCCAAGAGCATCCCTCCGGGCAACGTGCCCCCCCCTTGAGATATCAGGCCAGGTCCACAGGGTCCCTGGGCTGGTGTCAGAGTTAACGGAGGCCCTCCCTGCCACCCAGAGGACCGCGCGTTTTCCCGTGGACCACACTTGCCAGCCCGTCTCCCACCCCGCCAGAGGCAGAGTGCCAGGGAAGAGCTAGGGACCTGGGGCCGGGAAGAGGGGCCGGCCACGGTTTCGGGCCACGTGGGGCGGGGCCGGGCGGGCGGGACCCACGCCCAGGGACCGGGTCTCCCTGGGGGTCTCGGGCCTGAGACCTGCCTGGCGGCCTAAGAGTCTCTCTTGGCTCAAACGGCCCCACCCTGCCCCGAGGCGGAAAACTTGGACCGAGACGCTTCTACTCTCTAAAGTCTGGGCTGAACTTTGCGAGAAGGGACTGTGTGCGCTGCGACCTGGGTCCCACAGAGCTCGAACCCCCCCTGCCCGTGAAGGGATCCGCGGCCTGTGGTCCCTGGTGTCCGCAAAAGGCATTCACCTGCGGAGAACCTGGGCCCAGGTGAGCGGGACCAGGCCCCACGGCAGGATCCTGTGGAGGCCAGTGGAGCCACGGGGGCCAGGGCTGGGCATTTTCCCGGGTGCTCTCTTGTGTCCTAGGCGCCCTCTCTCGCCCGGGGAGTGCCCACGCCGTCCCCTGACCCCCGCAGGACGCCTGCATCCCGCCATAAGCGGCCCACCTCGTCCATGGAGCTGGGACACATGGGGCCGGGGTGCGAGCAACTGGCCTACGTGGCTGCAAACCCGCAGACCCCTCCGTCCCGTCCCCACCACTGCGAAGATCCCCCTGTTCTTCCATCCGTAAAGGGGTCCCCCTTTACGGATGGAAGAACAGGGGGGAGGCCCCCAGGAGATGGCTTTTGTCCGAGCCGCGGCTGGGTGGTTTCGGGCCACGAGGCGGGCCCGCGCAGGCGCAAGCAGGCCCCACCCCAAGAGCATCCCTCCGGGCAACGTGCCCCCCCCTTGAGATATCAGGCCAGGTCCACAGGGTCCCTGGGCTGGTGTCAGAGTTAACGGAGGCCCTCCCTGCCACCCAGAGGACCGCGCGTTTTCCCGTGGACCACACTTCCCAGCAGCTCTCCCACCCCCGCAGAGGCAGAGTGCCAGGAAAGAACTAGGGACCTGGTGCCTGGAAGAGGGGCCGGCCACGGTTCCGCGCCAGGTGGAGCGGTACCGGGCGGGCGGGCGGGACCCTCGACCAAAGACCGGATCTCCCTTGGGGCGTCTGGCCTGTGCCCCGCCTGGGAGGCTAAGAGCCTTGCTTCGCCTGCAAAGCCCCCACCCTGCCACAAGGCGGCACACTTGGACCCAGCCGCTTCAACCCTCCAGTCTCTGCGGAACCACCCAAAAATGGAGTGTGACCGCTGCGACCTCAGTCCCCCAGAGCTCGAACCCCCACCTCTGTGAGGGAATCGGCGACCTCCTGTCCTTGGCGTCCGCAAAAGGCATTCACCTGCGGTGAACCTGGGCCTCGGGCGAGCACGGTCAGGCCCCATGGTAGGAGCCCGGGGAGGCAATGGAGGCCTCTGCGGCCAGGCCTCGGACTCTCCCCGGGGCTCTCTCGGGTCCCAGGCGCCCTCTCTCGCCCGGGGAGTGCCCACGCCGTCCCCTGACCCCCGCAGGACGCCTGCATCCCGCCATAAGCGGCCCACCTCGTCCATGGAGCTGGGACACATGGGGCCGGGGTGCGAGCAACTGGCCTACGTGGCTGCAAACCCGCAGACCCCTCCGTCCCGTCCCCACCACTGCGAAGATCCCCCTGTTCTTCCATCCGTAAAGGGGTCCCCCTTTACGGATGGAAGAACAGGGGGGAGGCCCCCAGGAGATGGCTTTTGTCCGAGCCGCGGCTGAGTGGTTCCGGGCCAAGAGGCGGGGCCGCGCAGGCGCAAGCAGGCCCCACCCCAAGAGCATCCCTCCGGGCAACGTGCCCCCCCCTTGAGATATCAGGCCAGGTCCACAGGGTCCCTGGGCTGGTGTCAGAGTTAACGGAGGCCCTCCCTGCCACCCAGAGGACCGCGCGTTTTCCCGTGGACCACACTTCCCAGCAGCTCTCCCACCCCCGCAGAGGCAGAGTGCCAGGAAAGAACTAGGGACCTGGTGCCTGGAAGAGGGGCCGGCAACGGTTCCGCGCCAGGTGGAGCGGTTCCGGGCGGGCGGGCGGGACCCTCGACCAAGGACCGGATCTCCCTTGGGGCGTCTGGCCTGTGCCCCGCCTGGGAGGCTAAGAGCCTTGCTTCGCCTGCAAAGCCCCCACCCTGCCACAAGGCGGCACACTTGGACCCAGCCGCTTCAACCCTCCAGTCTCTGCGGAACCACCCAAAAATGGAGTGTGACCGCTGCGACCTCAGTCCCCCAGAGCTCGAACCCCCACCTCTGTGAGGGAATCGGCAACCTCCTGTCCTTGGCGTCCGCAAAAGGCATTCACCTGCGGTGAACCTGGGCCTCGGGCGAGCACGGTCAGGCCCCATGGTAGGAGCCCGGGGAGGCAATGGAGGCCTCTGCGGCCAGGCCTCGGACTCTCCCCGGGGCTCTCTCGGGTCCCAGGCGCCCTCTCTCGCCCGGGGAGTGCCCACGCCGTCCCCTGACCCCCGCAGGACGCCTGCATCCCGCCATAAGCGGCCCACCTCGTCCATGGAGCTGGTACACATGGGGCCGCGGTGCGAGCAACTGGCCTACGTGGCTGCAAACCCGCAGACCCCTCCGTCCCGTCCCCACCACTGCGAAGATCCCCCTGTTCTTCCATCCGTAAAGGGGTCCCCCTTTACGGATGGAAGAACAGGGGGGAGGCCCCCAGGAGATGGCTTTTGTCCGAGCCGCGGCTGGGTGGTTTCGGGCCAAGAGGCGGGGCCGCGCAGGCGCAAGCAGGCCCCACCCCAAGAGCATCCCTCCCGGCAACGTGCCCCCCCCTTGAGATATCAGGCCAGGTCCACGGGGTCCCTGGGCTGGTGTCAGAGTTAACGGAGGCCCTCCCTGCCACCCAGAGGACCGCGCGTTTTCCCGTGGACCACACTTGCCAGCCCATCTCCCACCCCGCCAGAGGCAGAGTGCCAGGGAAGAGCTAGGGACCTGGGGCCGGGAAGAGGGGCCGGCCACGGTTCCGGGCCACGTGGGGCGGGCCCGGGCGGGCGGGACCCACGCCCAGGGACCGGGTCTCCCTGGGGGTCTCGGGCCTGAGACCTGCCTGGCGGCCTAAGAGTCTCTCTTGGCTCAAACGGCCCCACCCTGCCCCGAGGCGGAAAACTTGGACCGAGACGCTTCTACTCTCTAAAGTCTGGGCTGAACTTTGCGAGAAGGGACTGTGTGCGCTGCGACCTGGGTCCCACAGAGCTCGAACCCCCCCTGCCCGTGAAGGGATCCGCGGCCTGTGGTCCCTGGTGTCCGCAAAAGCCATTCACCTGCGGAGAACCTGGGCCCAGGTGAGCGGGACCAGGCCCCACGGCAGGAGCCTGTGGAGGCCACTGGAGCCACGGGGGCCAGGGCTGGGCATTTTCCCGGGTGCTCTCTCGGGTCCCAGGCGCCCTCTCTCGCCCGGGGAGTGCCCACGCCGTCCCCTGACCCCCGCAGGACGCCTGCATCCCGCCATAAGCGGCCCACCTCGTCCATGGAGCTGGGACACATGGGGCCGGGGTGCGAGCAACTGGCCTACGTGGCTGCAAACCCGCAGACCCCTCCGTCCCGTCCCCACCACTGCGAAGATCCCCCTGTTCTTCCATCCGTAAAGGGGTCCCCCTTTACGGATGGAAGAACAGGGGGGAGGCCCCCAGGAGATGGCTTTTGTCCGAGCCGCGGCTGGCTGGTTTCGGGCCAAGAGGCGGGGCCGCGCAGGCGCAAGCAGGCCCCACCCCAAGAGCATCCCTCCGGGCAACGTGCCCCCCCCTTGAGATATCAGGCCAGGTCCACAGGGTCCCTGGGCTGGTGTCAGAGTTAACGGAGGCCCTCCCTGCCACCCAGAGGACCGCGCGTTTTCCCGTGGACCACACTTCCCAGCAGCTCTCCCACCCCCGCAGAGGCAGAGTGCCAGGAAAGAACTAGGGACCTGGTGCCTGGAAGAGGGGCCGGCCACGGTTCCGCGCCAGGTGGAGCGGTTCCGGGCGGGCGGGCGGGACCCTCGACCAAGGACCGGATCTCCCTTGGGGCGTCTGGCCTGTGCCCCGCCTGGGAGGCTTAGAGCCTTGCTTCGCCTGCAAAGCCCCCACCCTGCCACAAGGCGGCAGACTTGGACCCAGCCGCTTCAACCCTCCAGTCTCTGCGGAACCACCCAAAAATGGAGTGTGACCGCTGCGACCTCAGTCCCCCAGAGCTCGAACCCCCACCTCTGTGAGGGAATCGGCGACCTCCTGTCCTTGGCGTCCGCAAAAGGCATTCACCTGCGGTGAACCTGGGCCTCGGGCGAGCACGGTCAGGCCCCATGGTAGGAGCCCGGGGAGGCAATGGAGGCCTCTGCGGCCAGGCCTCGGACTCTCCCCGGGGCTCTCTCGGGTCCCAGGCGCCCTCTCTCGCCCGGGGAGTGCCCACGCCGTCCCCTGACCCCCGCAGGACGCCTGCATCCCGCCATAAGCGGCCCACCTCGTCCATGGAGCTGGGACACATGGGGCCGCGGTGCGAGCAACTGGCCTACGTGGCTGCAAACCCGCAGACCCCTCCGTCCCGTCCCCACCACTGCGAAGATCCCCCTGTTCTTCCATCCGTAAAGGGGTCCCCCTTTACGGATGGAAGAACAGGGGGGAGGCCCCCAGGAGATGGCTTTTGTCCGAGCCGCGGCTGGCTGGTTTCGGGCCAAGAGGCGGGGCCGCGCAGGCGCAAGCAGGCCCCACCCCAAGAGCATCCCTCCGGGCAACGTGCCCCCCCCTTGAGATATCAGGCCAGGTCCACAGGGTCCCTGGGCTGGTGTCAGAGTTAACGGAGGCCCTCCCTGCCACCCAGAGGACCGCGCGTTTTCCCGTGGACCACACTTCCCAGCAGCTCTCCCACCCCCGCAGAGGCAGAGTGCCAGGAAAGAACTAGGGACCTGGTGCCTGGAAGAGGGGCCGGCCACGGTTCCGCGCCAGGTGGAGCGGTTCCGGGCGGGCGGGCGGGACCCTCGACCAAGGACCGGATCTCCCTTGGGGCGTCTGGCCTGTGCCCCGCCTGGGAGGCTAAGAGCCTTGCTTCGCCTGCAAAGCCCCCACCCTGCCACAAGGCGGCACACTTGGACCCAGCCGCTTCAACCCTCCAGTCTCTGCGGAACCACCCAAAAATGGAGTGTGACCGCTGCGACCTCAGTCCCCCAGAGCTCGAACCCCCACCTCTGTGAGGGAATCGGCGACCTCCTGTCCTTGGCGTCCGCAAAAGGCATTCACCTGCGGTGAACCTGGGCCTCGGGCGAGCACGGTCAGGCCCCATGGTAGGAGCCCGGGGAGGCAATGGAGGCCTCTGCGGGCAGGCCTCGGACTCTCCCCGGGGCTCTCTCGGGTCCCAGGCGCCCTCTCTCGCCCGGGGAGTGCCCACGCCGTCCCCTGACCCCCGCAGGACGCCTGCATCCCGCCATAAGCGGCCCACCTCGTCCATGGAGCTGGGACACATGGGGCCGGGGTGCGAGCAACTGGCCTACGTGGCTGCAAACCCGCAGACCCCTCCGTCCCGTCCCCACCACTGCGAAGATCCCCCTGTTCTTCCATCCGTAAAGGGGTCCCCCTTTACGGATGGATGAACAGGGGGGAGGCCCCCAGGAGATGGCTTATGTCCGAGCCGCGGCTGGGTGGTTTCGGGCCAAGAGGCGGGGCCGCGCAGGCGCAAGCAGGCCCCACCCCAAGAGCATCCCTCCGGGCAACGTGCCCCCCCCTTGAGATATCAGGCCAGGTCCACAGGGTCCCTGGGCTGGTGTCAGAGTTAACGGAGGCCCTCTGTGCCACCCAGAGGACCGCGCGTTTTCCCGTGGACCACACTTGCCAGCCCGTCTCCCACCCCGCCAGAGGCAGAGTGCCAGGGAAGAGCTAGGGACCTGGGGCCGGGAAGAGGGGCCGGCCACGGTTCCGGGCCACGTGGGGCGGGCCCGGGCGGGCGGGACCCACGCCCAGGGACCGGGTCTCCCTGGGGGTCTCGGGCCTGAGACCTGCCTGGCGACCTAAGAGTCTCTCTTGGCTCAAACGGCCCCACCCTGCCCCGAGGCGGAAAACTTGGACCGAGACGCTTCTACTCTCTAAAATCTGGGCTGAACTTTGCGAGAAGGGACTGTGTGCGCTGCGACCTGGGTCCCACAGAGCTCGAACCCCCCCTGCCCGTGAAGGGATCCGCGGCCTGTGGTCCCTGGTGTCCGCAAAAGGCATTCACCTGCGGAGAACCTGGGCCCAGGTGAGCGGGACCAGGCCCCAAGGCAGGAGCCTGTGGAGGCCACTGGAGCCACGGGGGCCAGGGCTGGGCATTTTCCCGGGTGCTCTCTTGGGTCCCAGGCGCCCTCTCTCGCCGGGGGAGTGCCCACGCCGTCCCCTGACCCCCGCAGGACGCCTGCATCCCGCCATAAGCGGCCCACCTCGTCCATGGAGCTGGGACACATGGGGCCGGGGTGCGAGCAACTGGCCTACGTGGCTGCAAACCCGCAGACCCCTCCGTCCCGTCCCCACCACTGCGAAGATCCCCCTGTTCTTCCATCCGTAAAGGGGTCCCCCTTTACGGATGGAAGAACAGGGGGGAAGCCCCCAGGAGATGGCTTTTGTCCGAGCCGCGGCTGGGTGGTTTCGGGCCAAGAGGCGGGGCCGCGCAGGCGCAAGCAGGCCCCACCCCAAGAGCATCCCTCCGGGCAACGTGCCCCCCCCTTGAGATATCAGGCCAGGTCCACAGGGTCCCTGGGCTGGTGTCAGAGTTAACGGAGGCCCTCCGTGCCACCCAGAGGACCGCGCGTTTTCCCGTGGACCACACTTCCCAGCAGCTCTCCCACCCCCGCAGAGGCAGAGTGCCAGGAAAGAACTAGGGACCTGGTGCCTGGAAGAGGGGCCGGCCACGGTTCCGCGCCAGGTGGAGCGGTTCCGGGCGGGCGGGCGGGACCCTCGACCAAGGACCGGATCTCCCTTGGGGCGTCTGGCCTGTGCCCCGCCTGGGAGGCTTAGAGCCTTGCTTCGCCTGCAAAGCCCCCACCCTGCCACAAGGCGGCAGACTTGGACCCAGCCGCTTCAACCCTCCAGTCTCTGCGGAACCACCCAAAAATGGAGTGTGACCGCTGCGACCTCAGTCCCCCAGAGCTCGAACCCCCACCTCTGTGAGGGAATCGGCGACCTCCTGTCCTTGGCGTCCGCAAAAGGCATTCACCTGCGGTGAACCTGGGCCTCGGGCGAGCACGGTCAGGCCCCATGGTAGGAGCCCGGGGAGGCAATGGAGGCCTCTGCGGCCAGGCCTCGGACTCTCCCCGGGGCTCTCTCGGGTCCCAGGCGCCCTCTCTCGCCCGGGGAGTGCCCACGCCGTCCCCTGACCCCCGCAGGACGCCTGCATCCCGCCATAAGCGGCCCACCTCGTCCATGGAGCTGGGACACATGGGGCCGCGGTGCGAGCAACTGGCCTACGTGGCTGCAAACCCGCAGACCCCTCCGTCCCGTCCCCACCACTGCGAAGATCCCCCTGTTCTTCCATCCGTAAAGGGGTCCCCCTTTACGGATGGAAGAACAGGGGGGAGGCCCCCAGGAGATGGCTTTTGTCCGAGCCGCGGCTGGCTGGTTTCGGGCCAAGAGGCGGGGCCGCGCAGGCGCAAGCAGGCCCCACCCCAAGAGCATCCCTCCGGGCAACGTGCCCCCCCCTTGAGATATCAGGCCAGGTCCACAGGGTCCCTGGGCTGGTGTCAGAGTTAACGGAGGCCCTCCCTGCCACCCAGAGGACCGCGCGTTTTCCCGTGGACCACACTTCCCAGCAGCTCTCCCACCCCCGCAGAGGCAGAGTGCCAGGAAAGAACTAGGGACCTGGTGCCTGGAAGAGGGGCCGGCCACGGTTCCGCGCCAGGTGGAGCGGTTCCGGGCGGGCGGGCGGGACCCTCGACCAAGGACCGGATCTCCCTTGGGGCGTCTGGCCTGTGCCCCGCCTGGGAGGCTAAGAGCCTTGCTTCGCCTGCAAAGCCCCCACCCTGCCACAAGGCGGCACACTTGGACCCAGCCGCTTCAACCCTCCAGTCTCTGCGGAACCACCCAAAAATGGAGTGTGACCGCTGCGACCTCAGTCCCCCAGAGCTCGAACCCCCACCTCTGTGAGGGAATCGGCGACCTCCTGTCCTTGGCGTCCGCAAAAGGCATTCACCTGCGGTGAACCTGGGCCTCGGGCGAGCACGGTCAGGCCCCATGGTAGGAGCCCGGGGAGGCAATGGAGGCCTCTGCGGCCAGGCCTCGGACTCTCCCCGGGGCTCTCTCGGGTCCCAGGCGCCCTCTCTCGCCCGGGGAGTGCCCACGCCGTCCCCTGACCCCCGCAGGACGCCTGCATCCCGCCATAAGCGGCCCACCTCGTCCATGGAGCTGGGACACATGGGGCCGGGGTGCGAGCAACTGGCCTACGTGGCTGCAAACCCGCAGACCCCTCCGTCCCGTCCCCACCACTGCGAAGATCCCCCTGTTCTTCCATCCGTAAAGGGGTCCCCCTTTACGGATGGATGAACAGGGGGGAGGCCCCCAGGAGATGGCTTTTGTCCGAGCCGCGGCTGGGTGGTTTCGGGCCAAGAGGCGGGGCCGCGCAGGCGCAAGCAGGCCCCACCCCAAGAGCATCCCTCCGGGCAACGTGCCCCCCCCTTGAGATATCAGGCCAGGTCCACAGGGTCCCTGGGCTGGTGTCAGAGTTAACGGAGGCCCTCTGTGCCACCCAGAGGACCGCGCGTTTTCCCGTGGACCACACTTGCGAGCCCGTCTCCCACCCCGCCAGAGGCAGAGTGCCAGGGAAGAGCTAGGGACCTGGGGCCGGGAAGAGGGGCCGGCCACGGTTCCGGGCCACGTGGGGCGGGCCCGGGCGGGCGGGACCCACGCCCAGGGACCGGGTCTCCCTGGGGGTCTCGGGCCTGAGACCTGCCTGGGCGACCTAAGAGTCTCTCTTGGCTCAAACGGCCCCACCCTGCCCCGAGGCGGAAAACTTGGACCGAGACGCTTCTACTCTCTAAAATCTGGGCTGAACTTTGCGAGAAGGGACTGTGTGCGCTGCGACCTGGGTCCCACAGAGCTCGAACCCCCCCTGCCCGTGAAGGGATCCGCGGCCTGTGGTCCCTGGTGTCCGCAAAAGGCATTCACCTGCGGAGAACCTGGGCCCAGGTGAGCGGGACCAGGCCCCAAGGCAGGAGCCTGTGGAGGCCACTGGAGCCACGGGGGCCAGGGCTGGGCATTTTCCCGGGTGCTCTCTTGGGTCCCAGGCGCCCTCTCTCGCCCGGGGAGTGCCCACGCCGTCCCCTGACCCCCGCAGGACGCCTGCATCCCGCCATAAGCGGCCCACCTCGTCCATGGAGCTGGGACACATGGGGCCGGGGTGCGAGCAACTGGCCTACGTGGCTGCAAACCCGCAGACCCCTCCGTCCCGTCCCCACCACTGCGAAGATCCCCCTGTTCTTCCATCCGTAAAGGGGTCCCCCTTTACGGATGGAAGAACAGGGGGGAAGCCCCCAGGAGATGGCTTTTGTCCGAGCCGCGGCTGGGTGGTTTCGGGCCAAGAGGCGGGGCCGCGCAGGCGCAAGCAGGCCCCACCCCAAGAGCATCCCTCCGGGCAACGTGCCCCCCCCTTGAGATATCAGGCCAGGTCCACAGGGTCCCTGGGCTGGTGTCAGAGTTAACGGAGGCCCTCCGTGCCACCCAGAGGACCGCGCGTTTTCCCGTGGACCACACTTCCCAGCAGCTCTCCCACCCCCGCAGAGGCAGAGTGCCAGGAAAGAACTAGGGACCTGGTGCCTGGAAGAGGGGCCGGCCACGGTTCCGCGCCAGGTGGAGCGGTTCCGGGCGGGCGGGCGGGACCCTCGACCAAGGACCGGATCTCCCTTGGGGCGTCTGGCCTGTGCCCCGCCTGGGAGGCTTAGAGCCTTGCTTCGCCTGCAAAGCCCCCACCCTGCCACAAGGCGGCAGACTTGGACCCAGCCGCTTCAACCCTCCAGTCTCTGCGGAACCACCCAAAAATGGAGTGTGACCGCTGCGACCTCAGTCCCCCAGAGCTCGAACCCCCACCTCTGTGAGGGAATCGGCGACCTCCTGTCCTTGGCGTCCGCAAAAGGCATTCACCTGCGGTGAACCTGGGCCTCGGGCGAGCACGGTCAGGCCCCATGGTAGGAGCCCGGGGAGGCAATGGAGGCCTCTGCGGCCAGGCCTCGGACTCTCCCCGGGGCTCTCTCGGGTCCCAGGCGCCCTCTCTCGCCCGGGGAGTGCCCACGCCGTCCCCTGACCCCCGCAGGACGCCTGCATCCCGCCATAAGCGGCCCACCTCGTCCATGGAGCTGGGACACATGGGGCCGCGGTGCGAGCAACTGGCCTACGTGGCTGCAAACCCGCAGACCCCTCCGTCCCGTCCCCACCACTGCGAAGATCCCCCTGTTCTTCCATCCGTAAAGGGGTCCCCCTTTACGGATGGAAGAACAGGGGGGAGGCCCCCAGGAGATGGCTTTTGTCCGAGCCGCGGCTGGCTGGTTTCGGGCCAAGAGGCGGGGCCGCGCAGGCGCAAGCAGGCCCCACCCCAAGAGCATCCCTCCGGGCAACGTGCCCCCCCCTTGAGATATCAGGCCAGGTCCACAGGGTCCCTGGGCTGGTGTCAGAGTTAACGGAGGCCCTCCCTGCCACCCAGAGGACCGCGCGTTTTCCCGTGGACCACACTTCCCAGCAGCTCTCCCACCCCCGCAGAGGCAGAGTGCCAGGAAAGAACTAGGGACCTGGTGCCTGGAAGAGGGGCCGGCCACGGTTCCGCGCCAGGTGGAGCGGTTCCGGGCGGGCGGGCGGGACCCTCGACCAAGGACCGGATCTCCCTTGGGGCGTCTGGCCTGTGCCCCGCCTGGGAGGCTAAGAGCCTTGCTTCGCCTGCAAAGCCCCCACCCTGCCACAAGGCGGCACACTTGGACCCAGCCGCTTCAACCCTCCAGTCTCTGCGGAACCACCCAAAAATGGAGTGTGACCGCTGCGACCTCAGTCCCCCAGAGCTCGAACCCCCACCTCTGTGAGGGAATCGGCGACCTCCTGTCCTTGGCGTCCGCAAAAGGCATTCACCTGCGGTGAACCTGGGCCTCGGGCGAGCACGGTCAGGCCCCATGGTAGGAGCCCGGGGAGGCAATGGAGGCCTCTGCGGCCAGGCCTCGGACTCTCCCCGGGGCTCTCTCGGGTCCCAGGCGCCCTCTCTCGCCCGGGGAGTGCCCACGCCGTCCCCTGACCCCCGCAGGACGCCTGCATCCCGCCATAAGCGGCCCACCTCGTCCATGGAGCTGGGACACATGGGGCCGGGGTGCGAGCAACTGGCCTACGTGGCTGCAAACCCGCAGACCCCTCCGTCCCGTCCCCACCACTGCGAAGATCCCCCTGTTCTTCCATCCGTAAAGGGGTCCCCCTTTACGGATGGAAGAACAGGGGGGAGGCCCCCAGGAGATGGCTTTTGTCCGAGCCGCGGCTGGGTGGTTTCGGGCCAAGAGGCGGGGCCGCGCAGGCGCAAGCAGGCCCCACCCCAAGAGCATCCCTCCCGGCAACGTGCCCCCCCCTTGAGATATCAGGCCAGGTCCACGGGGTCCCTGGGCTGGTGTCAGAGTTAACGGAGGCCCTCCCTGCCACCCAGAGGACCGCGCGTTTTCCCGTGGACCACACTTGCCAGCCCGTCTCCCACCCCGCCAGAGGCAGAGTGCCAGGGAAGAGCTAGGGACCTGGGGCCGGGAAGAGGGGCCGGCCACGGTTCCGGGCCACGTGGGGCGGGCCCGGGCGGGCGGGACCCACGCCCAGGGACCGGGTCTCCCTGGGGGTCTCGGGCCTGAGACCTGCCTGGCGGCCTAAGAGTCTCTCTTGGCTCAAACGGCCCCACCCTGCCCCGAGGCGGAAAACTTGGACCGAGACGCTTCTACTCTCTAAAGTCTGGGCTGAACTTTGCGAGAAGGGACTGTGTGCCCTGCGACCTGGGTCCCACAGAGCTCGAACCCCCCCTGCCCGTGAAGGGATCCGCGGCCTGTGGTCCCTGGTGTCCGCAAAAGCCATTCACCTGCGGAGAACCTGGGCCCAGGTGAGCGGGACCAGGCCCCACGGCAGGAGCCTGTGGAGGCCACTGGAGCCACGGGGGCCAGGGCTGGGCATTTTCCCGGGGGCTCTCTCGGGTCCCAGGCGCCCTCTCTCGCCCGGGGAGTGCCCACGCCGTCCCCTGACCCCCGCAGGACGCCTGCATCCCGCCATAAGCGGCCCACCTCGTCCATGGAGCTGGGACACATGGGGCCGGGGTGCGAGCAACTGGCCTACGTGGCTGCAAACCCGCAGACCCCTCCGTCCCGTCCCCACCACTGCGAAGATCCCCCTGTTCTTCCATCCGTAAAGGGGTCCCCTTTACGGATGGAAGAACAGGGGGGAGGCCCCCAGGAGATGGCTTTTGTCCGAGCCGCGGCTGGGTGGTTTCGGGCCAAGAGGCGGGGCCGCGCAGGCGCAAGCAGGCCCCACCCCAAGAGCATCCCTCCGGGCAACGTGCCCCCCCCTTGAGATATCAGGCCAGGTCCACAGGGTCCCTGGGCTGGTGTCAGAGTTAACGGAGGCCCTCCCTGCCACCCAGAGGACCGCGCGTTTTCCCGTGGACCACACTTGCCAGCCCGTCTCCTACCCCGCCAGAGACAGAGTGCCAGGGAAGAGCTAGGGACCTGGGGCCGGGAAGAGGGGCCGGCCACGGTTCCGCGCCAGGTGGAGCTGTTCCGGGCGGGCGGGCGAGACCCTCGACCAAGGACCGGATCTCCCTTGGGGCGTCTGGCCTGTGCCCCGCCTGGGAGGCTTAGAGCCTTGCTTCGCCTGCAAAGCCCCCACCCTGCCACAAGGCGGCACACTTGGACCCAGCCGCTTCAACCCTCCAGTCTCTGCGGAACCACCCAAAAATGGAGTGTGACCGCTGCGACCTCAGTCCCCCAGAGCTCGAACCCCCACCTCTGTGAGGGAATCGGCGACCTCCTGTCCTTGGCGTCCGCAAAAGGCATTCACCTGCGGTGAACCTGGGCCTCGGGCGAGCACGGTCAGGCCCCATGGTAGGAGCCCGGGGAGGCAATGGAGGCCTCTGCGGCCAGGCCTCGGACTCTCCCCGGGGCTCTCTCGGGTCCCAGGCGCCCTCTCTCGCCCGGGGAGTGCCCACGCCGTCCCCTGACCCCCGCAGGACGCCTGCATCCCGCCATAAGCGGCCCACCTCGTCCATGGAGCTGGGACACATGGGGCCGCGGTGCGAGCAACTGGCCTACGTGGCTGCAAACCCGCAGACCCCTCCGTCCCGTCCCCACCACTGCGAAGATCCCCCTGTTCTTCCATCCGTAAAGGGGTCCCCCTTTACGGATGGAAGAACAGGGGGGAGGCCCCCAGGAGATGGCTTTTGTCCGAGCCGCGGCTGGCTGGTTTCGGGCCAAGAGGCGGGGCCGCGCAGGCGCAAGCAGGCCCCACCCCAAGAGCATCCCTCCGGGCAACGTGCCCCCCCCTTGAGATATCAGGCCAGGTCCACAGGGTCCCTGGGCTGGTGTCAGAGTTAACGGAGGCCCTCCCTGCCACCCAGAGGACCGCGCGTTTTCCCGTGGACCACACTTCCCAGCAGCTCTCCCACCCCCGCAGAGGCAGAGTGCCAGGAAAGAACTAGGGACCTGGTGCCTGGAAGAGGGGCCGGCCACGGTTCCGCGCCAGGTGGAGCGGTTCCGGGCGGGCGGGCGAGACCCTCGACCAAGGACCGGATCTCCCTTGGGGCGTCTGGCCTGTGCCCCGCCTGGGAGGCTAAGAGCCTTGCTTCGCCTGCAAAGCCCCCACCCTGCCACAAGGCGGCACACTTGGACCCAGCCGCTTCAACCCTCCAGTCTCTGCGGAACCACCCAAAAATGGAGTGTGACCGCTGCGACCTCAGTCCCCCAGAGCTCGAACCCCCACCTCTGTGAGGGAATCGGCGACCTCCTGTCCTTGGCGTCCGCAAAAGGCATTCACCTGCGGTGAACCTGGGCCTCGGGCGAGCACGGTCAGGCCCCATGGTAGGAGCCCGGGGAGGCAATGGAGGCCTCTGCGGGCAGGCCTCGGACTCTCCCCGGGGCTCTCTCGGGTCCCAGGCGCCCTCTCTCGCCCGGGGAGTGCCCACGCCGTCCCCTGACCCCCGCAGGACGCCTGCATCCCGCCATAAGCGGCCCACCTCGTCCATGGAGCTGGGACACATGGGGCCGGGGTGCGAGCAACTGGCCTACGTGGCTGCAAACCCGCAGACCCCTCCGTCCCGTCCCCACCACTGCGAAGATCCCCCTGTTCTTCCATCCGTAAAGGGGTCCCCCTTTACGGATGGATGAACAGGGGGGAGGCCCCCAGGAGATGGCTTTTGTCCGAGCCGCGGCTGGGTGGTTTCGGGCCAAGAGGCGGGGCCGCGCAGGCGCAAGCAGGCCCCACCCCAAGAGCATCCCTCCGGGCAACGTGCCCCCCCCTTGAGATATCAGGCCAGGTCCACAGGGTCCCTGGGCTGGTGTCAGAGTTAACGGAGGCCCTCTGTGCCACCCACAGGACCGCGCGTTTTCCCGTGGACCACACTTGCCAGCCCGTCTCCCACCCCGCCAGAGGCAGAGTGCCAGGGAAGAGCTAGGGACCTGGGGCCGGGAAGAGGGGCCGGCCACGGTTCCGGGCCACGTGGGGCGGGCCCGGGCGGGCGGGACCCACGCCCAGGGACCGGGTCTCCCTGGGGGTCTCGGGCCTGAGACCTGCCTGGCGACGTAAGAGTCTCTCTTGGTCAAACGGCCCCACCCTGCCCCGAGGCGGAAAACTTGGACCGAGACGCTTCTACTCTCTAAAATCTGGGCTGAACTTTGCGAGAAGGGACTGTGTGCGCTGCGACCTGGGTCCCACAGAGCTCGAACCCCCCCTGCCCGTGAAGGGATCCGCGGCCTGTGGTCCCTGGTGTCCGCAAAAGGCATTCACCTGCGGAGAACCTGGGCCCAGGTGAGCGGGACCAGGCCCCAAGGCAGGAGCCTGTGGAGGCCACTGGAGCCACGGGGGCCAGGGCTGGGCATTTTCCCGGGTGCTCTCTTGGGTCCCAGGCGCCCTCTCTCGCCCGGGGAGTGCCCACGCCGTCCCCTGACCCCCGCAGGACGCCTGCATCCCGCCATAAGCGGCCCACCTCGTCCATGGAGCTGGGACACATGGGGCCGGGGTGCGAGCAACTGGCCTACGTGGCTGCAAACCCGCAGACCCCTCCGTCCCGTCCCCACCACTGCGAAGATCCCCCTGTTCTTCCATCCGTAAAGGGGTCCCCCTTTACGGATGGAAGAACAGGGGGGAGGCCCCCAGGAGATGGCTTTTGTCCGAGCCGCGGCTGGGTGGTTTCGGGCCAAGAGGCGGGGCCGCGCAGGCGCAAGCAGGCCCCACCCCAAGAGCATCCCTCCGGGCAACGTGCCCCCCCCTTGAGATATCAGGCCAGGTCCACAGGGTCCCTGGGCTGGTGTCAGAGTTAACGGAGGCCCTCCGTGCCACCCAGAGGACCGCGCGTTTTCCCGTGGACCACACTTCCCAGCAGCTCTCCCACCCCCGCAGAGGCAGAGTGCCAGGAAAGAACTAGGGACCTGGTGCCTGGAAGAGGGGCCGGCCACGGTTCCGCGCCAGGTGGAGCGGTTCCGGGCGGGCGGGCGGGACCCTCCACCAAGGACCGGTTCTCCCTTGGGGCGTCTGGCCTGTGCCCCGCCTGGGAGGCTAAGAGCCTTGCTTCGCCTGCAAAGCCCCCACCCTGCCACAAGGCGGCACACTTGGACCCAGCCGCTTCAACCCTCCAGTCTCTGCGGAACCACCCAAAAATGGAGTGTGACCGCTGCGACCTCAGTCCCCCAGAGCTCGAACCCCCACCTCTGTGAGGGAATCGGCGACCTCCTGTCCTTGGCGTCCGCAAAAGGCATTCACCTGCGGTGAACCTGGGCCTCGGGCGAGCACGGTCAGGCCCCATGGTAGGAGCCCGGGGAGGCAATTGAGGCCTCTGCGGCCAGGCCTCGGACTCTCCCCGGGGCTCTCTCGGGTCCCAGGCGCCCTCTCTCGCCCGGGGATTGCCCACGCCGTCCCCTGACACCCGCAGGACGCCTGCATCCCGCCATAAGCGGCCCACCTCGTCCATGGAGCTGGGACACATGGGGCCGGGGTGCGAGCAACTGGCCTACGTGGCTGCAAACCCGCAGACACCTCCGTCCCGTCCCCACCACTGCGAAGAACCCCCTGTTCTTCCATCCGTAAAGGGGTCCCCCTTTACGGATGGAAGAACAGGGGGGAGGCCCCCAGGAGATGGCTTTTGTCCGAGCCGCGGCTGGGTGGTTTCGGGCCAAGAGGCGGGGCCGCGCAGGCGCAAGCAGGCCCCACCCCAAGAGCATCCCTCCGGGCAACGTGCCCCCCCCTTGAGATATCAGGCCAGGTCCACAGGGTCCCTGGGCTGGTGTCAGAGTTAACGGAGGCCCTCCCTGCCACCCAGAGGACCGCGCGTTTTCCCGTGGACCACACTTGCCAGCCCGTCTCCTACCCCGCCAGAGGCAGAGTGCCAGGGAAGAGCTAGGGATCTGGGGCCGGGAAGAGGGGCCGGCCACGGTTCCGGGCCACGTGGGGCGGGCCCGGGCGGGCGGGACCCACGCCCAGGGACCGGGTCTCCCTGGGGGTCTCGGGCCTGAGACCTGCCTGGCGGCCTAAGAGTCTCTCTTGGCTCAAACGGCCCCACCCTGCCCCGAGGCGGAAAACTTGGACCGAGATGCTTCTACTCTCTAAAGTCTGGGCTGAACTTTGCGAGAAGGGACTGTGTGCGCTGCGACCTGGGTCCCACAGAGCTGGAAACCCCCCTGCCCGTGAAGTGATCCGCGGCCTGTGGTCCCTGGTGTCCGCAAAAGGCATTCACCTGCGGAGAACCTGGGCCCAGGTGAGCGGGACCAGGCCCCACGGCAGGAGCCTGTGGAGGCCACTGGAGCCACGGGGGCCAGGGCTGGGCATTTTCCCGGGGGCTCTCTCGGGTCCCAGGCGCCCTCTCTCGCCCGGGGAGTGCCCACGCCGTCCCCTGACCCCCGCAGGACGCCTGCATCCCGCCATAAGCGGCCCACCTCGTCCATGGAGCTGGGACACATGGGGCCGGGGTGCGAGCAACTGGCCTACGTGGCTGCAAACCCGCAGACCCCTCCGTCCCGTCCCCACCACTGCGAAGATCCCCCTGTTCTTCCATCCGTAAAGGGGTCCCCTTTACGGATGGAAGAACAGGGGGGAGGCCCCCAGGAGATGGCTTTTGTCCGAGCCGCGGCTGGGTGGTTTCGGGCCAAGAGGCGGGGCCGCGCAGGCGCAAGCAGGCCCCACCCCAAGAGCATCCCTCCGGGCAACGTGCCCCCCCCTTGAGATATCAGGCCAGGTCCACAGGGTCCCTGGGCTGGTGTCAGAGTTAACGGAGGCCCTCCCTGCCACCCAGAGGACCGCGCGTTTTCCCGTGGACCACACTTGCCAGCCCGTCTCCTACCCCGCCAGAGGCAGAGTGCCAGGGAAGAGCTAGGGACCTGGGGCCGGGAAGAGGGGCCGGCCACGGTTCCGCGCCAGGTGGAGCGGTTCCGGGCGGGCGGGCGGGACCCTCGACCAAGGACCGGATCTCCCTTGGGGCGTCTGGCCTGTGCCCCGCCTGGGAGGCTAAGAGCCTTGCTTCGCCTGCAAAGCC